>NC_084624.1:51822777-51860277 GCF_033978795.1 Nerophis ophidion
TGTGCAAACAGGAAGTCATAGCTGCGTATGAAGTGTGCAAACAGGAAGTCATAGCTGCGCATAATGTGTGCAAACAGGAAGTCATAGCTGCGCATGATGTGTGCAAACAGGAAGTCATAGCTGCGTATGATGTGTGCAAACAGGAAGTCATAGCTGCGTAAGATGTGTGCAAACAGGAAGTCATAGCTGCGTATGATGTGTGCAAACAGGAAGTCATAGCTGCGCATGATGTGTGCAAACAGGAAGTCATAGCTGCGCATGATGTGTGCAAACAGGAAGTCATAGCTGCATATGATGTGTGCAAACAGGAAGTCATAGCTGCATATGATGTGTGCAAACAGGAAGTCATAGCTGCATATGATGTGTGCAAACAGGAAGTCATAGCTGCATATGATGTGTGCAAACAGGAAGTCATAGCTGCATATGATGTGTGCAAACAGGAAGTCATAGCTGCATATGATTTGTGCAAACAGGAAGTCATAGCTGCATATGATGTGTGCAAACAGGAAGTCATAGCTGCATATGATGTGTGCAAACAGGAAGTCATAGCTGCATATGATGTGTGCAAACAGGAAGTCATAGCTGCATATGATGTGTGCAAACAGGAAGTCATAGCTGCATATGATGTGTGCAAACAGGAAGTCATAGCTGCATAGGATGTGTGCAAACAGGAAGTCATAGCTGCATATGATGTGTGCAAACAGGAAGTCATAGCTGCGTATGAAGTGTGCAAACAGGAAGTCATAGCTGCGTATGAAGTGTGCAAACAGGAAGTCATAGCTGCGTATGAAGTGTGCAAACAGGAAGTCATAGCTGCGTATGAAGTGTGCAAACAGGAAGTCATAGCTGCGTATGAAGTGTGCAAACAGGAAGTCATAGCTGCGTATGAAGTGTGCAAACAGGAAGTCACAGCTGCGTATGAAGTGTGCAAACAGGAAGTCACAACTGCATATGATGTGTGCAAACAGGAAGTCATAGCTGCATATGATGTGTGCAAACAGGAAGTCATAGCTGCATATGATGTGTGCAAACAGGAAGTCATAGCTGCGTATGATGTGTGCAAACAGGAAGTCATAGCTGCGCATGATGTGTGCAAACAGGAAGTCATAGCTGCATATGATGTGTGCAAACAGGAAGTCATAGCTGCATATGATGTGTGCAAACAGGAAGTCATAGCTGCATATGATGTGTGCAAACAGGAAGTCATAGCTGCATATGATGTGTGCAAACAGGAAGTCATAGCTGCGTATGAAGTGTGCAAACAGGAAGTCATAGCTGCGTATGATGTGTGCAAACAGGAAGTCACGGCTGCATATGATGTGTGCAAACAGGAAGTCATAGCTGCATATGATGTGTGCAAACAGGAAGTCATAGCTGCATATGATGTGTGCAAACAGGAAGTCATAGCTGCGTCTGATGTGTGCAAACAGGAAGTCACGGCTGCGTATGATGTGTGCAAACAGGAAGTCATGGATTCTGTCTTCTAACTTCAACTGCTTTCCTCTTTGCTTCTCATTCCCCTTTTTCTTCTGTGGCTGCAGTATACTTTAGGTATTATACTTTAGAAATGTTGGTCTTACTTAAAAATGCACGCGTTTAGTTGTGTTCAGTGAGGGCCGGTCACGGGACACATTTCCGGTGTTGTTTCTTTTGACACTTCTTCCACTCCCGTCCTTGCATGCTACACCGCTACAACAAAGATGACAGGGAGAAAACGCTGTCCAAGTGGAGGCACGTAAACAAAACGTTGCATCCTGAAGAGACGGTCAGAAAGTGAGTTGAAGATGATGTGTAAAACATCATCTATGCAACATTTTGAGCAAAGAAGCAGCATGACATGTTATGTAGACCTCAAGGAAGTCTTACATCTAAAAAATAATCATAATAATATGACTCCTTTAATGCGCCTTATAATCCCGTGTACCCTATGCGCCTGTGAATAGGGTAATAATGAAGACAAACATTGTAATGTTCCTGCAGGGGTTTATTGTGGTCACGTTCATGTTTTAGCAACACAAAATCAAGTTGTACTCTGACCCAGGCTGACCTGCAATATGAGCTTTGCAAGCTTGACTCATTTTTGCTTTCTTCTCACCTTTCACTCACCTGGATCCTGCACCTGCCTCGTCCTGGCGGGTAGTTAGTTCCCCTTTGTGGCCCGCTGCTTTGTTCTCAGGACGCACAAAACAAGCGCTCTTCTTCTTCCTGCTCTGACAGGACATGCAGAGAAGCTGGACGAGTCCAACCAGTCGGACCCGTCCTTCCTGTCCACTGAGAGGGACTCCAGCCTGCAGTCCGCCATGTCAGCAGAAAGCAGGAAGAGTCACAGAGGCATCAAGAAACTGTGGGGCTTGTAAGTCCTGCTCCGGATGGCAATCCTCCATCTTTCAGTCCCTCTGGGATATTTCCTCCATTGCGATCACACCAATTCACTCAAATTCAAGCAACTTTGTTGAACGCCCGCCAATTCCCTGCATATTTCCGTCCAGAAACAGTTAAATGAGTCTGAGTGACACTCTAGCGTCAACAGAAAAACCTGCAAAATCCAGAAGGACTGATTTTAGGTCAACTTTTATACCTTTTGTTGTCTTTGTCTTGTCTTCAGCATCCGTCGCAGTCAGTCAGGTAGTCCAGTCCAGGTCCATGACCCGAACCTTGGTGACTTTAAGCGGGGAAACATCAGAGCCAGCGCTGGACCAAGACTGGCACCTTCAGTTCATATGCGGCACGTGTATGTTTATATGTATATATATATATATATATATATATATATATATATATATATAGTGTATGTCCTTGTATTTAATTTATCTAATCCACTTTATTTATATAGCAGATTTTAAAAAAAACAACAGTAGAAGTTTGACAAAATGCTGCGCAGAAGTGAAGACATACTTACGAGAAGAGTCAGTAATATAAAACATTTATAACATTTAAACCATAAAAAGAATAAATATATAGACTACATCAGAGAAAATAAAATAGCCTAAAATCCCACAACTCTCATGCTACAAAAGCGAAAGAGTGAAAATATGTTTTAAGATGTGATTTGAGTCATTAAAGAGGGAATCGTCCAAGTAGTGTCAAAGTTAGTTGGTGACGAACCCCAAGGTGCAGAGATAACAAACTAAAAGAGCTAGCATGAGAGCTAGCAGGAAACAGAAGCCGTTACTTGTAGTATGAAAACAAAACGGAAGCAGGGAAAAAAAGACAGTAAGCTACTAACAGCTACCGAAATATAGACGACGGACAATAATCCAGCACTGACTGGAGGAGAAAACAGGTCTAAATAGGTGTGGGCTGATTGACACCAGGTGTGGCCAGGTGCCAATCAGCTGCAGTTGAGGGGAAACAGCGCCCAGGGAGAAACACAGGAAACAGACAAAATACGAGCGCTGACAGGAAACACTACACACAGAGGAAAAAAACTAAAACCCAAACAAACTGTCAGGGGCAAGCCTGACAAGTAGCAAGAGGGATATTGTTCCAAAGTTTTGGGACCACAGCAGAAAATGCACCATCACCTCTGGATTTCAAACGGCTTTTAGGGCAGACAAGAAGAAAGTGATCAGCGGACCGAGTGGGGGTGTACATTTTTAAAATGTCGGACATATACTGTGGCGCTGATCCGTGAAGACATTTAAAAAGTAATATGACCTTAGAAGGACACATAGTGATAAACATTAAACATAACAGACCTGCGATGAGGTGGCAACTTGTCCAGGGTGGACCCCACCTTCCGCCCGATTGTAGCTGAGATAGGCACCAGCGCCCTCCGCCACCCCAAAAGGGAATAAGCGGTAGAAATTGGATGGATGGATGAAACATAATAATGTCAGTGTGATCCTGCTAGCTGGAGCAATAAATTACATAAACTGATATCACAAAGTGTTGAAAAGCAGAAGAAGAAAGTGATTATTCAAGAATAAAAAATATGATGTTTTTATTGTCCAGAGACTTGAAGGTTCCTTTTTCCAAGTGGAGCACAGAGCAGACGTGTGATTGGCTGGAAGACATTGGACTGGGACAGTACGCCATGCTCGCTCGCCATTGGCTCAACGATGGTCAAACTCTACTGGCAGCCACGCCACACGATCTACACAAGGTACACACACACACACACACAGACACACACACACTGGCAACCACGCCACAGGAACTACACAAGGTACACACACACACACACACACACACTGGCAGCCACGCCACAGGAACTACACAAGGTACACACTCACACACACACACACACACACACTGGGAGCCACGCCACAGGAACTACACAAAGTACACACTCACACACACACACTGGCAGCCATGCCACACACACACACACACACACACACACACACACACACACACACACACACACACACACACACACACACACACTCACACACACACACTCACACACTGGCAGCCACGCCACAGGATCTACACAAGGTATATACACACACTCACACACACACACAGACACACACACACTGGCAACCACGCCACAGGAACTACACAAGGTACACACACACACACACACACTGGCAGCCACGCCACAGGAACTACATAAGGTACACACACACACACACACACACACTGGCAGCCACGCCACAGGAACTACACAAGATACACACTCACACACACACACACACACACACACACACACAGGCAGCCACGCCACAAGAACTACACAAGGTACACACACACATACACACACTGGCAGCCACACACACACACACACACACACACTGGCAGCCACGCCACAGGATCTACACAAGGTATACACACACACACACACACACACACACACTGGCGAGCACGCCACAGGAACTACACAAGGTACACACTCACACACACACACACACACTGGGAGCCACGCCGCACGATCTACACAGGGTACACACACACACACTGGCAGCCACGCCACACGATCTACACAGGGTACAGACACACACACTCACACACACACACTGGCAGCCACGCCACAGGATCTACACAAGGTTTATACACACACATACACACACACACACACTCACACAAGCACACACACACTGGCAGCCACGCCACAGGAACTACACAAGGCACACACACACACACAATCAGCCACGCCACAGGATCTACACAAGGTATATACACACACACACACACACACTGGCAGGCACGCCACACGATCTACACAAGGTACACACACACACACACACTCACACACACACACTCACACACACACACTGGCAGCCACGCCACAGGATCTACACAAGGTTTATACACGCACATAATCACACAAGCACACACACACTGGCAGCCACGCCACAGGAACTACACAAGGCACACACACACACACACACACACACACACACACACACACACACACACACACACACACACACACACACACACACACACACACACAATCAGCCACGCCACAGGATCTACACAAGGTATATACACACACACACACTGGCAGGCACGCCACATGATCTACACAAGGTACACACACACACACACTCACACACACACACACTGGCAGCCACGCCACAGGATCTACACAAGGTATATACACACACACACACACACACTGACAGCCACGCCACAGGATCTGCACAAGGTACACACACACACACAGGCAGCCACGCCATAGGAACTACACAAGGTACACACACACACAGGCAGCCATGCCACTCGATCTACACAATGTACACACACACACACACACACACACACACACACACACACTGGCAGCCACGCCACGGGAACTACACAAGGTACACACTCACACACACACACACACACACACACACACACACTGGCAGCCACGCCACAGAAACTACACAAGGTACATACTCACACACACAATAATGTACTATGTATGTAATGATGTACTATGTATGTAATGATGTACTATGTATGTAATGATGTACTATGCATGTAATGATGTACTATGTATGTAACAATGTACTATGTATGTAATGATGTACTATGTTTGTAATGATGTACTATGTATGTAATGATGTACTATGTATGTAACGATGTACTATGTATGTAACGATGCACTATGTATGTAATGATGTACTATGTATGTAATGATGTACTATGTATGTAATGATGTACTATGTATGTAACGATGTACTATGTATGTTGCAATGTAATATGTATGTTACAATGTACTATGTATGTAATGATGTACTATGTATGTAATGATGTACTATGTATGCAACAATGTAGTATATATGTAATGATGTACGATGTATGTAATGATGTACTATGTATGTAATGATGTACTATGTATGCAACAATGTAGTATGTATGTAATGATGTACTATGTATGTTACGATGTACTATGTATGTAATGATGTACTATGTATGTTACGATGTACTATGTATGTAATGATGTACTATGTATGTAATGATGCACTATGTATGTAACGATGTACTATGTATGTTACGATGTACTATGTATGTTGCGATGTACTATGTATGTAATGATGTACTATGTATGTAATTATGTACTATGTATGTAACGATGTACTATGTATGTTACGATGTACTATGTATGTAATGAAGTACTATGTATGTAATGATGTACTATGTATGTAATGATGTACTATGTATGTAACGATGTACTATGTATGTAATGATGTACTGTGTATGTAATTATTTACTATGTATGTAACGATGTACTATGTATGTTACGATGTACTATGTATGTAACGATGTACTATGTATGTTACGATGTACTATGTATGTTGCGATGTACTATGTATGTAATTATGTACTATGTATGTAACGATGTACTATGTATGTTATGATGTACTATGTATGTAACGATGTACTATGTATGTTACGATGTATTATGTATGTAATGATGTACTATGTATGTAATGATGTACTATGTATGTAATGAAGTACTATGTATGTAATGATGTACTATGTATGTAACAATGTAGTATATATGTAATGATGTACGATGTATGTAATGATGTACTATGTATGTAATGATGTACTATGTATGCAACACTGTAGTATGTATGTAATGATGTACTATGTATGTTACGATGTACTATGTATGTAATGATGTACTATGTATGTTACGATGTACTATGTATGTAATGATGTACTATGTATGTAACGATGTACTATGTATGTTACGATGTACTATGTATGTTGCGATGTACTATGTATGTAATGATGTACTATGTATGTAATTATGTACTATGTATGTAACGATGTACTATGTATGTTACGATGTACTATGTATGTAATGAAGTGCTATGTATGTAACGATGTACTATGTATGTTACGATGTACTATGTATGTAATGATGTACTATGTATGTAATGATGTACTATGTATGTAAAGATGTACTATGTATGTAACGATGTACTATGTATGTAACGATGTACTATGTATGTAATGATGTACTATGTATGTAATGATGTACTATGTATGTTACAATGTACTATGTATGTTACAATGTACTATGTATGTTACAATGTACTATGTTTGTAATGATGTACTATGTATGTAATGATGTACTATGTATGTAATGATGTACTATGTATGTAATGATGTACTATGCATGTAACAATGTAGTACGTATGTAATGACGTACGATGTATGTAATGATGTACTATGTATGTAATGATGTACAATGTATACAACAATGTAGTATGTATGTAATGATGTACTATGTATGTTACGATGTACTATGTATGTAATGATGTACTATGCATGTAATGATGTACTATGTATGTAATGATGTACTATGTATGTAACGATGTACTATGTATGTAACGATGTACTATGTATGTAATGATGTACTATGTATGTAATGATGTACTATGTATGTAATGATGTACTATGTATGTAATGATGTACTATGTATGTAACGATGTACTATGTATGTTACAATGTACTATGTATGTAATGATGTACTATGTATGTAATGATGTACTATGTATGTAATGATGTACTATGGATGTAACGATGTAGTATGTATGTAACGATGTACGATGTATGTAATGATGTACTATGTATGTAATGATGTACTATGTATGTAATGATGTACTATGTATGTAATAAAATACTATTTATGTAATGAAGTACTATGTATGTAATGAAGTACTATGTATGTAATGAAGTACTATGTATGTAATGATGTACTATGTATAATGATGTACTATGTATGTAATGAAGTACTATGTATGTAATGATGTACTATGTATAATGATGTACTATGTATGTAATGAAATACTATTTATGTAATGAAGTACTATGTATGTAATGATGTACTATGTATAATGATGTACTATGTATGTAATGAAGTACTATGTATGTAATGATGTACTATGTATGTAATGATGTACTATGTATGTAATGAAGTACTATGTATGTAATGAAGTACTATGTATGTAATGATGTACTATGTATGTAACGATGTACTATGTATGTAATGATGTACTATGTATGTAATGATGTACTATGGATGTAACGATGTAGTATGTATGTAACGATGTACGATGTATGTAATGATGTACTATGTATATAATGATGTACTATGTATGTAATGATGTACTGTGTATGTAATGATGTACTATGTATGTAACGATGTACTATGTATGTTGCAATGTACTATGTATGTTACAATGTACTATGTATGTAATGATGTACTATGTATGTAATGATGTACTATGTATGTAATGATGTACTATGTATGTAACAATGTAGTATGTATGTAATGATGTACGATGTATGTAATGATGTACTATGTATGTAATGATGTACTATGTATGAAACAATGTAGTATGTATGTAATGATGTACTATGTATGTTACGATGTACTATGTATGTAATGATGTACTATGTATGTAATGATGTACTATGTATGTAACAATGTACTATGTATGTAACGATGTACTATGTATGTAATGATGTACTATGTATGTAACGATGTACTATGTATGTTACGATGTACGGTGTATGTAATGATGTACTATGTATGTAATGATGTACTATGTATGTAACGATGTACTATGTATGTTACGATGTACTATGTATGTAATGATGTACTATGTATGTAATGATGTACTATGTATGTAATGAAGTACTATGTATGTAATGATGTACTATGTATGTAATGATGTACTATGTATGTAATGATGTACTATGTATGTAATGAAGTACTATGTATGTAATGATGTACTATGTATGTAATGATGTACTATGTATGTAATGAAGTACTATGTATGTAATGATGTACTATATATGTAACGATGTACTATGTATGTAATGATGTACTATGTATGTAATGATGTACTATGTATGTAATGATGTACTATGTATGTAATGATGTACTATGTATGTAATGATGTACTATGTATGTAATGATGTACTATGTATGTAAGGGATGGCTGGGAGTCCTAATATGTCCTCCCCTTTTTTGTGTTGGTAGGAAATGGGAATGAAGAATCCTTTGCATCGGAAGAAACTCCAGCTGGCCATCAAGTCTCTGAGTAGCAAGCAGCAGCAGAAGTCTGCTGACTTGGATTACATCTGGGTCACTCGTATGTATTCCAGCACTAAATATGACACAATGAAGCAAGCAGGAAGAGGAAAGTAGAGAAAGCCCAAAAACTGTCAAGTTGTCACCTTGTGTAAATGCTAAATAAAAAGAGAATACAAATATTCCTTTTCAACTTATATTTAATTGAATAGACTGCAAAGACAAGATATTTCATCTTCACACTGAGAAACGTTGTTCTTTTTTTTGCAAATATAAGCTCATTTGGAATTTGATGCCTGCAACATGTTTTAAAAAAAGCTGGCACAAGTGGCAAAAAAGAGTGACGAAGTTGAGGAATGCTCATCAAAGACTTATTTGGAACATCCCAGAGGTGAACAGGCTAATTGGGAACAGGTGGGTGCCATGATTGGGTATAAAAGCAAATGCTCACTCATTCACAAACAAGGACGGGGCGAGGGTCACCACTTTGTCAACAAATGCCTGAGCAAATTGTTTACGAACAATATTTCTCAACAAGGAATTTAGGGATTTCACCATTCATCCATTTTCTACCGCTTGTCCCCTTTGGGTTTGCGGGGGGTCGCTAGCGCCTATCTCAGCTGCATTCAGGCGGTAGGCAGGGACACCCTGGACTAGTCGCCACCTCATCGCGGGGCGGATTTCACCGTCTACGCTCCATACTATCATCAAAAGGTTCAGAGAATGTGGAGAAATCCCTGCTCGTAAGCCATGATATTACGCACTTTGGATCCCTCAGGCACTACTGCATCAAAAACTGACATCATCGTGTAAAAGATATCACCACATGGGCTCAGGAACACTTCAGAAAACCACTGTCAGTAACTACAGTTGGTCGCTACATCTGTAGGTGCAAGTTAAAACTCTACTATGCAAAGCCAAAGCCATTTATCAACAACACCCAAAAACACAGCCGGCTTCGCTGGGTGTATTAGTGGCCAGGGCATGGGTAATTTACACATCTGTGAAGGCATCATTAATGCTGAAAGGTACATACAGCTTTTGGAGCAACATATGTTGCCATATGTAGGGACGGCGTGGCGCAGTGGGAGAGTGGCCGTGCACAACCCGAGGGTCCCTAGTTCAATTCCCACCTAGTACCAACTTCGTCACGTCCGTTGTGTCCTGAGCAAGACACTTCACCCTTGCTCCTGATGGGTGCTGGTTGGCGCCTTGCATGGCAGCTCCCTCCATCAGTGTGTGAATGTGTGTGTGAATGGGTAGTGAAGTGAATTATATTTATATAGCGCTTTTTTCTCTAGTGACTCAAAGCGCTTTACATAGTGAACCCCAATATCTAAGTTACATTCAAACCAGTGTGGGTGGCACTGGGAGCAGGTGGGTAAAGTGTCTTGCCCAAGGACACAACGGCAGTGACTAGGATGGTGGAAGGGGGAATCGAACCTGCAACCCTCAAGTTGCTGGCACGGCCACTCTACCAACCGAGCTAAAAGTAGTGTCAAAGCGCTTTGAGTACCTTGAAGGTAGAAAAGCGCTATACAAGTACAACCCATTTATCATTTATTTATCCAAGCGACGTTATCATGGACGCCCCTGCTTATTTCAGCAAGACAATGCCAACTGTTGGCTTCATAGTAGAAGAGTGCAGGTACTAGACTGGCCTGCCTGTAGTCCAGACATTGAAAATGTGTGAAGACTAAAATATGAGGCGGGAGACCGTTGAACAACTTAAGCTGTACATCAAGCAAGAATGGGAAAGAATTCCACTTCAAAAATGTGTCTCCTCAGTTCCCAAACCTGCACTGAGTGTTGTTAAAAGGAAAGGCCATGTAACACACTGGTAAAAATGGCTTTTTTGAAACATGTTGCAGGCATCAAATTCCTAATGAGCTAATATTTTCAAAGAATTCCAAAATTTGTCAGTGTGAAGATGAAATATCTTGTCTTTGCAGTCTATTCAATTGAATATAAGTTGAAACGGATTTGTTGTATTGTCTTTTTATTTAGCATTTACACAACTTCACTGCTTTTGTACATGTGACATGTAACACTTTGTACATGTGACATGTAACATTTTGTACATGTGACATGTAACACTTTGTACATGTCACATGTAACATTTTGTACATATGACATGTAACATTTAGTACATGTGACATGTAACATTTTGTACATGTGACATGTAACACTTTGTACATGTGACATGTAACATTTTGTACATATGACATGTAACATTTTGTACATGTGACATGTAACATTTTGTACATATGGCATGTAACACTTTGTACATGTGACATGTAACACTTTGTACATGTGACATGTAACACTTTGTACATGTGACATGTAACACTTTGTACATGTGACATGTAACATTTTGTACATGTGACATGTAACACTTTGTACATGTGACATGTAACATTTTGTACATATGACATGTAACATTTTGTACATGTGACATGTAACATTTTGTACATGTGACATGTAACACTTTGTACATGTGACATGTAACATGTTGTACATATGACATGTAACATTTTGTACATGTGACATGTAACATTTTGTACATATGACATGTAACACTTTGTACATGTGACATGTAACACTTTGTACATGTGGCATGTAACACTTTGTACATGTGACATGTAACATTTTGTACATATGGCATGTAACACTTTGTACATGTGACATGTAACACTTTGTACATGTGACATGTAACACTTTGTACATGTGACATGTGACACTTTGTACATGTGACATGTAACACTTTGTACATGTGACATGTAACATTTTGTACATGTGACATGTAACACTTTGTACATGTGACATGTAACATTTTGTACATGTGACATGTAACATTTTGTACATATGACATGTAACACTTTGTACATGTGACATGTAACACTTTGTACATGTGATGTTCCAAAGGATGGCTGGATGACATTGGACTTCCTCAGTATAAAGATCAATTTAGTGAAGCAAGAGTGGATGGACGTATGCTGCAGTACTTGACGGTGGTGAGTTGTCCAGAGGAACACCAGCTCTTGTGTGCTGCACTTACATAAAGCTGCTAGTTACATAACATAAGCTGCTAGTTACACAACATGACATGAAGCTGCTAGTTACACAACATAAGCTGCTAGTTACACAACATAAGCTGCTAGTTACACATGACATGAAGCTGCTAGTTACACAACATAAGCTGTTAGTTACACAACATGACATCAAGCTGCTAGTTACACAACAAAAGCTGCTAGTTACACAACATGACATCAAGCTGCTAGTTACACAACAAAAGCTGCTAGTTACACAACATGACATCAAGTTGCTAGTTACACAACATAGGCTGCTAGTTACACAACATGACATCAAGCTGCTAGTTACACAACAAAAGCTGCTAGTTACACAACATGACATCAAGCTGCTAGTTACACAACATAAGCTGCTAGTTACACAGCAAAATGTGCTAGTTACACAGCATAAACTGCTAGTTACACAACATGACATGAAGCTGCTAGTTATACAACATACGCTGCTAGTTACACAACATAATCTGCTAGTTACAGAACATAAGCTGCTAGTTACACAACATAAGGTGCTAGTTACACAACATGACATCAAGCTGCTAGTTACACAACATAAGCTGCTAGTTACACAACATAAGGTGCTAGTTACACAACATAAGATGCTAGTTACACAATATAAGCTGCCAGTTACACAACATGACATCAAGCTGCTAGTTAAACAACATAAGCTGCTAGTTACACAACATATGCTGCTAGTTACACAACATGACATAAAGTTGCTAGTTACACAACATGACATCAAGCTGCTAGTTACACAACATAAACTGCTAGTTCCACAACATGACATCAAGCTGCTAGTTACACAACATAAACTGCTGGTTACACAACATAATCTGCTAGTTACACAACATAAGCTGCTAGTTACACAACATAAGCTGCTAGTTACACAACATAAGGTGCTAGTTACACAACATGACATCAAGCTGCTAGTTACACAACATAAGCTGCTAGTTACACAACTTGACATGAAGCTGCTAGTTACACAACATGACATGAAGCTGTTAGTTACACATGACATGAAGCTGCTAGTTACACAACATGACATCAAGTTGCTAGTTACACAACATAGGCTGCTAGTTACACAACATGACATCAAGCTGCTAGTTACACAACATGACATCAAGCTGCTAGTTACACAACATAAGCTGCTAGTTACACAGCAAAATGTGCTAGTTACACAGCATAAACTGCTAGTTACACAACATGACATGAAGCTGCTAGTTATACAACATACGCTGCTAGTTACACAACATAATCTGCTAGTTACAGAACATAAGCTGCTAGTTACACAACATAAGGTGCTAGTTACACAACATGACATCAAGCTGCTAGTTACACAACAAAAGCTGCTAGTTACACAACATAAGGTGCTTGTTACACAACATAATCTGCTAGTTACACAACATGGCATTAAGCTGCTAGTTACACAACATAAGGTGCTAGTTACACAACATAAGATGCTAGTTACACAATATAAGCTGCCAGTTACACAACATGACATCAAGCTGCTAGTTAAACAACATAAGCTGCTAGTTACACAACATAAGCTGCTAGTTACACAACATGACATAAAGTTGCTAGTTACACAACATGACATCAAGCTGCTAGTTACACAACATAAACTGCTAGTTCCACAACATGACATCAAGCTGCTAGTTACACAACATAAACTGTTGGTTACACAACATAATCTGCTAGTTACACAACATAAGCTGCTAGTTACACAACATAAGCTGCTAGTTACACAACATAAGGTGCTAGTTACACAACATGACATGAAGCTGCTAGTTACACAACATAAGCTGCTAGTTACACAACTTGACATGAAGCTGCTAGTTACACAACATGACATGAAGCTGCTAGTTACACATGACATGAAGCTGCTAGTTACACAACATGACATGAAGCTGCTAGTTACACAACTTGACATGAAGCTGCTAGTTACACAACATGACATGAAGCTGCTAGTTACACATGACATGAAGCTGCTAGTTACACAACATGACATGAAGTTGCTAGTTACACAACATGACATGAAGCTGCTAGTTACACAACATGACATGAAGTTGCTAGTTACACAACATGACATGAAGCTGCTAGTTACACAACATGACATGAAGTTGCTAGTTACACAACACGACATGAAGCTGCTAGTTACACAACATGACATGAAGCTGCTAGTTACACAACATGACATGAAGCTGCTAGTTACACAACATGACATGAGGCTGCTAGTTACACAACATGACATGAAGCTGCTAGTTACACAACATGACATGAAGCTGCTAGTTACACAACATGACATGAAGCTGCTAGTTACACATGACATGAAGCTACTAGTTACACAACATGACATGAAGTTGCTAGTTACACAACATGACATGAGGCTGCTAGTTACACAACATGACATGAGGCTGCTAGTTACACAACATGACATGAAGCTGCTAGTTACACAACATGACATGAAGCTGCTAGTTACACAACATGACATGAAGCTGCTAGTTACACAACATGACATGAAGCTGCTAGTTACACAACATGACATGAAGCTGCTAGTTACACAACATGACATGAAGCTGCTAGTTACACAACACGACATGAAGCTGCTAGTTACACAACATGACATGAAGCTGCTAGTTACACAACACGACATGAAGCTGCTAGTTACACAACACAACATGAAGCTGCTAGTTACACAACATGACATGAAGCTGCTAGTTACACAACATGACATGAAGCTGCTAGTTACACAACACGACATGAAGCTGCTAGTTACACAACATGACATGAAGCTGCTAGTTTCACAACATGACATGAAGCTTCTGGTTACACAACATGACATGAAGCTGCTAGTTACACAACTTGACATGAAGCTGCTAGTTACACAACATGACATGAGGCTGCTAGTTACACAACATGACATGAAGCTGCTAGTTACACAACATGACATGAAGCTGCTAGTTACACAACATGACATGAAGCTGCTAGTTACACAACATGACATGAAGCTGCTAGTTACACAACATGACATGAAGCTGCTAGTTTCACAACATGACATGAAGCTGCTAGTTACACAACATAAGCTGCTAGTTACACAACATGACATGAAGCTGCTAGTTACACAACTTGACATGAAGCTGCTAGTTACACAACATGACATGAAGCTGCTAGTTACACAACACGACATGAAGCTGCTAGTTACACAACATGACATGAAGCTGCTAGTTACACAACATGACATGAAGCTGCTAGTTACACAACACGACATGAGGCTGCTAGTTACACAACATGACATGAGGCTGCTAGTTACACAACACGACATGAAGCTGCTAGTTACACAACATGACATGAAGCTGCTAGTTACACAACATGACATGAAGCTGCTAGTTACACAACACGACATGAGGCTGCTAGTTACACAACATGACATGAGGCTGCTAGTTACACAACACGACATGAAGCTGCTAGTTACACAACATGACATGAAGCTGCTAGTTACACAACATGACATGAAGCTGCTAGTTACACAACACGACATGAAGCTGCTAGTTACACAACACGACATGAAGCTGCTAGTTACACAACATGACATGAAGCTGCTAGTTACACAACACGACATGAAGCTGCTAGTTACACAACACAACATGAAGCTGCTAGTTACACAACATAAGCTGCTAGTTACACAACATGACATGAAGCTGCTAGTTACACAACATGACATGAAGCTGCTAGTTACACAACATGACATGAGGCTGCTAGTTACACAACATGACATGAAGCTGCTAGTTACACAACACGACATGAAGCTGCTAGTTACACAACACGACATGAAGCTGCTAGTTACACAACATAAGCTGCTAGTTACACATGACATGAAACTGCTAGTTACACAACATGACATGAAGCTGCTAGTTACACAACATAAGCTGCTAGTTACACATGACATGAAACTGCTAGTTACACAACATGACATGAAGCTGCTAGTTACACAACATGACATGAAGCTGCTAGTTACACAACACGACATGAAGCTGCTAGTTACACAACACGACATGAAGCTGCTAGTTACACAACATGATATGAGGCTGCTAGTTACACAACATGACATGAAGCTGCTAGTTACACAACATGACATGAAGCTGCTAGTTACACAACATGATATGAGGCTGCTAGTTACACAACATGACATGAAGCTGCTAGTTACACAACATGACATGAGGCTGCTAGTTACACAACACGACATGAAGCTGCTAGTTACACAACACGACATGAAGCTGCTAGTTACACAACATGACATGAAGCTGCTAGTTACACAACATGATATGAGGCTGCTAGTTACACAACATGACATGAGGCTGCTAGTTACACAACATGACATGAAGCTGCTAGTTACACAACATGACATGAAGCTGCTAGTTACACAACATGACATGAAGCTGCTAGTTACACAACATGACATGAAGCTGCTAGTTACACAATATGATATGAGGCTGCTAGTTACACAACATGACATGAAGCTGCCAGTTACACAACACGACATGAAGCTGCTAGTTACACAACATGACATGAAGCTGCTAGTTACACAACATAAGCTGCTAGTTACACAACATGACATGAAGCTGCTAGTTACACAACATGACATGAAGCTGCTAGTTACACAACATGACATGAAGCTGCTAGTTACACAACACGACATGAAGCTGCTAGTTACACAACATAAGCTGCTAGTTACACAACATGACATGAAGCTGCTAGTTACACAACATGACATGAAGCTGCTAGTTACACAACATAAGCTGCTAGTTACACAACATGACATGAAGCTGCTAGTTACACAACACGACATGAAGCTGTTGTCTCTCCGTGTGTTTCAGAAGGATCTGTCAGTCCTGAAGGTAAACAGCCAGCTGCATCATCTGAGCATCAGGTGTGCCATCCATGTTCTCCACCTCAACAAGTTCCATCCCTTCTGCATGAAGCGCCGACCCAGCACTGACGTCAGTGTTCACTATTCTTTCTTTTACTTGCTGACTGAATACAAAGTTGATGGTGATAAAGTCAATATTGATGTATGTTTCTGAAGCAGTTGAGTGGAGGGGAGGTGGCCCAGTGGTCCAACCACAGAGTCATGGAGTGGCTGAGATCTGTAGACCTGGCAGAGTATGCCCCAAACCTGCGTGGCAGTGGAGTTCATGGAGGTCTGATAGTAAGTATGAATGTTTGTCATGGAGGTCTGATAGTAAGTATGAATGTTTGTCATGGAGGTCTGATAGTAAGTATGAATGTGTGTCATGGAGGTCTGATAGTAAGTATGAATGTTTGTCGTGGAGGTCTGATAGTAAGTATGAATGTTTGTCATGGAGGTCTGATAGTAAGTATGAATTTTTGTCATGGAGGTCTGATAGTAAGTATGAATGTTTGTCATGGAGGTCTGATAGTAAGTATGAATTTTTGTCATGGAGGCCTGATAGTAAGTATGAATGTTTGTCATGGAGGTCTGATAGTAAGTATGAATTTTTGTCATGGAGGCCTGATAGTAAGTATGAATGTTTGTCATGGAGGTCTGATAGTAAGTATGAATGTTTGTCGTGGAGGTCTGATAGTAAGTATGAATGTTTGTCATGGAGGTCTGATAGTAAGTATGAATGTTTGTCATGGAGGTCTGATAGTAAGTATGAATGTTTGTCATGGAGGTCTGATAGTAAGTATGAATTTTTGTCATGGAGGCCTGATAGTAAGTATGAATGTTTGTCGTGGAGGTCTGATAGTAAGTATGAATGTTTGTCATGGAAGTCTGATAGTAAGTATGAATGTTTGTCATGGAGGTCTGATAGTAAGTATGAATGTTTGTCATGGAGGTCTGATAGTAAGTATGAATGTTTGTCATGGAGGTCTGATAGTAAGTATGAATGTTTGTCATGGAGGTCTGATAGTAAGTATGAATGTTTGTCATGGAGGTCCGATAGTAAGTATGAATGTTTGGGTCTGATAGTAAGTATGAATGTTTGTCATGGAGGTCTGATAGTAAGTAGGAATGTTTGTCATGGAGGTCCGATAGTAAGTATGAATGTTTGTCATGGAGGTCTGATAGTAAGTATGAATGTTTGTCATGGAGGTCTGATAGTAAGTATGAATGTTTGTCATGGAGGTCTGATAGTAAGTATGAATGTTTGGGTCTGATAGTAAATATGAATGTTTGTCATGGAGGTCTGATAGTAAGTATGAATGTTTGGGTCTGATAGTAAATATGAATGTTTGTCATGGAGGTCTGATAGTAAGTATGAATGTTTGTCATGGAGGTCTGATAGTAAGTATGAATGTTTGGGTCTGATAGTAAATATGAATGTTTGTCATGGAGGTCTGATAGTAAGTATGAATGTTTGGGTCTGATAGTAAGTATGAATGTTTGTCATGGAGGTCTGATAGTAAGTATGAATGTTTGTCATGGAGGTCTGATAGTAAGTATGAATGTTTGGGTCTGATAGTAAATATGAATGTTTGTCATGGAGGTCTGATAGTAAGTATGAATGTTTGGGTCTGATAGTAAATATGAATGTTTGTCATGGAGGTCTGATAGTAAGTATGAATGTTTGGGTCTGATAGTAAATATGAATGTTTGTCATGGAGGTCTGATAGTAAGTATGAATGTTTGTCATGGAGGTCTGATAGTAAGTATGAATGTTTTTCATGGAGGTCTGATAGTAAGTATGAATGTTTGGGTCTGATAGTAAGTATGAATGTTCGTCATGGAGGTCTGATAATAAGTATGAATATTTGGGTCTGATAATAAGTATGAATGTTTGGGTCTGATAGTAAGTATGAATGTTTGGGTCTGATAGTAAGTATGAATGTTTGGGTCTGATAGTAAGTATGAATGTTTGGGTCTGATAGTAAGTATGAATGTTTGGGTCTGATAATAAGTATGAATGTTTGGGTCTGATAGTAAGTATGAATGTTTGGGTCTGATAGTAAGTATGAATGTTTGGGTCTGATAATAAGTATGAATGTTTGGGTCTGATAGTAAGTATGAATGTTTGGGTCTGATAGTAAGTATAAATGTTTGGGTCTGATAGTAAGTATAAATGTTTGGGTCTGATAGTAAGTATAAATGTTTGGGTCTGATAGTAAGTATGAATGTTTGGGTCTGATAGTAAGTATGAATGTTTGGGTCTGATAGTAAGTATAAATGTTTGGGTCTGATAGTAAGTATGAATGTTTGGGTCTGATAGTAAGTATGAATGTTTGGGTCTGATAGTAAGTATGAATGTTTGCTCGTCGCTCGCCAAGGTCCTCCATTGTCTGTTCTCCAAAAGATGCTGGAGCCTGGCTTTAACGCCGACACGCTGGCCATGTTGCTGAACATCCCGCCTCACAAAACTCTGCTCAGACGCCACCTCAGCACCAACTTCGACAACCTGCTGGGGAGACACGCCCAGCAGGAGAAGCGACAATACGCCCAAGCCGCTGACCACTCGCCACTCGACATTACCGCTAAGATCAAGGTAACACACAACAATAACACTACTTTTACTTCAATGAAGATGACATGAATGTTACATCGTTACACAATAAACATGGCATTCATGTTTTTATGTTGCATTAAACATAACATTCATGTTTTTATGAAACAATAATTATAACATTCATGTTTTTATGAAACAATAAACATAACATTCATGTTTTTATGAAACAATAATTATAACATTCATGTTTTATGAAACAATAAACATAACATTCATGTTTTTATGAAACAATAAACATAAGATTCATGTTTTTATGAAACAATAAACATAACATTCATGTTTTATGTTGCATTAAACATAACATTCATGTTTTTATGAAACAAGAAACATGACATTCATGTTTTTATGAAACAATAAACATAAGATTGTTTTTATGATGCAATAAACATAACATTCATGTTTTTATGAAACAATAAAAATAAGATTCATGTTTTTATGAAACAATAAACATAACATTCATGTTTTATGTTGCATTAAACATAACATTCATGTTTTTTATGAAGCATTAAACATAACACTCATGTTTTTATGAAGCAATAAACATAACATTCATGTTTTATGTTGCATTAAACATAACATTCATGTTTTTATGATGCAATAAACATAACATTCATGTTTTTATGAAACAATAAACATAACATTCATGTTTTTATGAAACAAGAAACATAACTTTCATGTTTTTATGAAACAATAATTATAACATTCATGTTTTTATGAAACAATAAACATAACATTCATGTTTTTATGAAACAATAAACATAAGATTCATGTTTTATGTTGCATTAAACATAACATTAATGTTTTTATGAAACAAGAAACATAACATTCATGTTTTTATGAAACAATAAACATAAGATTGTTTTATGATGCAATAAACATAACATTCATGTTTTTATGAAACAATAAAAATAAGATTCGTGTTTTTATGAAACAATAAACATAACATTTATGTTTTATGTTGCATTAAACATAACATTCATGTTTTTATGATGCAACAAACATAACATTCATGTTTTTATGATGCAATAAACATAACATTCATGTTTTATGATGCAATAAACATAACATTCATGTTTTTATGAAACAACAAACATAACATTCATGTTTTATGATGCAATAAACATAACATTCATGTTTTTATGATGCAATAAACACAACATTCATGTTTTTATGATGCAATAAACATAATATTCATGTTTTTATGATGCAATAAACACAACATTCATGTTTTTATGATGCAATAAACATAATATTCATGTTTTTACGATGCAATAAACATAACATTCATGTTTTTATGAAGCAAAAAACATAACATTCATGTTTTTATGAAACAATAAACATAACATTCATGTTTTTATGATGCATTAAACATAATATTCATGTTTTTATGATGCATTAAACATAACATTCGTGTTTTTATGAAGCAATAAACAGGACATTAATGTTTTTATGATGCATTAAACATAACATTCATGTTTTTATGAAACAATAAACATAACGTTCATGTTTTTATGAAACAATAATTATAACATTCATGTTTTTATGAAGCAATAAACATAACGTTCATGTTTTTATGAAACAATAATTATAACATTCATGTTTTTATGAAACAATAAACATAACATTCATGTTTTTATGAAACAATAAACGTAAGATTCATGTTTTTATGAAACAATAAACATAACATTCATGTTTTATGTTGCATTAAACATAACATTCATGTTTTTATGAAACAATAAACATAAGATTGTTTTTATGATGCAATAAACATAACATTCATGTTTTTATGAAACAATAAAAATAAGATTCATGTTTTTATGAAACAATAAACATAACATTCATGTTTTATGTTGCATTAAACATAACATTCATGTTTTTATGAAGCATTAAACATAACACTCATGTTTTTATGAAGCAATAAACATAACATTCATGTTTTATGTTGCATTAAACATAACATTCATGTTTTTATGAAGCAATAAAAACATCATTGTTTTTATGTTGCATTAAACATAACATTCATGTTTTTATGATGCAACAAACATAACATTCATGTTTTTATGATGCAATAAACATTACATTCATGTTTTTATGAAACAACAAACATAACATTCATGTTTTTACGATGCAATAAACATAACACTCATGTTTTTATGAAGCAAAAAACATAACATTCATATTTTTATGAAACAATAAACATAATATTCATGTTTTTATGATGCATTAAACATAACATTCATGTTTTTATGATGCATTAAACATAATATTCATGTTTTTATGAAACAATAAACATAACATTCATGTTTTTATGAAACAATAAACATAACATTCATGTTTCAATTTTGCAATAATAAACACAACAAGCAGCCAGCCAGGAAAAGAAAAAGTTTTTCCTGTTTTTTTTTTTGTGTTGCAGCCAAAAAAGGTGGTCTTTTCCAACTTGGCTCACTTGCGCAGGAAGCGTCCAGAAGAGTCCGAGGACTACATTTGTCCCGTGGGATGTGGTGGTCCTCAGGACGGATGCACATCAGAGAACCAGATCCACCAGGCCAACATCCTGGATCCTGATGAGTCCACAGACCAGGTGTGACATTTGGATCATCAATGGCAGCTTCCTTCACATTTCACAGCTTCCTTCCTTCCTTCCCTCCTTCCTTCCTTCCTTTGCTTGCAGCCTTTCCTTCATCTTCATCCTCCTGAAGGCCACCAGTGTGACTTGGACCAGTGATGTCCAATTCTCATCATCAACTCTTCCTCTGCAACAAATGTAGCAAAACACGAGTAATACTTCCTTTTTTGACTTTATACTTACACTTTATTTGTACTTAATACACTTCCACTTGGAATACTGTTGCAGTCTTTCATTTAATTATTTTGTGTTCCTTCTGGTTTTTGGACATTCTGTACTAAAGGTAGTAACATTTTGTTTAGAATAAACACAACGTGTGTAAAATGTACTTTATTCTCCAAATATGCGATTTACTTCCTAGTGTACAAATGAATTTAAACATGCAAATAAACATGTTCGTTGTACTACAAGTACTTCCAAGTATTCCTTAAAGTGTACTCACGCTACAATGTTGGTCTGTGTTAGGACACATTTTGTCAGAGTTTGTTTGTGACGAACCCCTAAAAAAAACAAACTTGACTATGAACAAACAAACTGGAAGCAGGGAACAAAAGACCAGTAGGAACGACAAGTAGAACTGACATTGACACAAATCGACACGACAGGAGCGACAATACAGAAGTGACAATAATCCAGCCCTGACTGGATGAGAAGACAGGTCTAAATAAGATCGGGCTGATTGACACCAGGTGTGGCCAGGTGCCGATCAGCAGCAGCTGAGGGTACACAGCACTCAGGGAGACAAACAGGAAACTGAACCAACATAGAGTGCTGACAGGAACTAAAGACAGGAAATACTACACACACACAGAGGAAAAACTCAAACACAACCAAACTGAGATAGGCGCCAGCGCCCCCCGCGACCCCAAAAGGGACTAAGCGGTAGAAAATGGATGGATGGATGGATAAATTATGACTAAAACTAAATTACATTTTAGTCAAAAGACTATGACTAAAACTAAATCAAATTTTGCCGTGAAAACTAACACTGCTCTGCACAAGTTTCCCTTTAAAATTGCCTGGCAAAGTTTCACATAATTGGGTGTGCAGGTCCTACATAAACCTGCACTTTCTTCCACTGTTGTCCAGAATCTAGGGAGATTTTGTTGGCAGGTCATTACTTCATTTATCTACAGAGGCTCGTGTCAACTCTGTTCAAATCAAACTGGGTTTACTTGGAGGCAGCTGGAAGCAGAGTCTGGGTGAGGATGGACCACATCAGGTACGCCACAAGGAAAGCAGAGTCTGGGTGAGGATGGACCACATCAGGTACGCCACAAGGAAAGCAGAGTCTGGGTGAGGATGGACCACATCAGGTACGCCACAAGGAAAGCAGAGTCTGGGTGAGGATGGACCACATCAGGTACGCCACAAGGAAAGCAGAGTCTGGGTGAGGATGGACCACATCAGGTACGCCACAAGGAAAGTTTTGTTAAAAAAAAAAAAATCCAATATTCTCAAGTGTCTTTTATTTTGAAGCACAAAATAAGTTGAAAAATAAAACAAATCTAGAGTTGATAAGAAAATAAGTAAACACATCTTTGGGGATGTGGAATATATTTTAATTCCACTTGGAGTCAGTGTCGTGTTTAGCCACTGATGTACAGAACACGTCATGTTTGTCATTTATCTTTCTTTTTCCTGACTTTATCTTTCTTTTTCCTGACTTTATCTTTCTTTTTCCTGACTTTATCTTTCTTTTTCCTGACTTTATCGTTCTTTTTCCTGACTTTATCTTTCTTTTTCCTGACTTTATCTTTCTTTTTTCCTGACTTTATCTTTCTTTTTCCTGACTTTATCTTTCTTTTTCCTGACTTTCTTTCTTTTTCCTGACTTTATCTTTCTTTTTTCTGTCTTTATCTTTCTTTTTCCTGACTTTATCTTTCTTTTCCCTGACTTTATCTTTCTTTTTCCTGACTTTATCTTTCTTTTTCCTGACTTTATCTTTCTTTTGCTTAACTTTATTTCTTTTTCCTGACTTTATCTTTCTTTTTCCTGACTTTATCTTTCTTTTTCCTGACTTTCTTTCTTTTTCCTGACTTTATCTTTCTTTTTCCTGTCTTTATCTTTCTTTTTCCTGACTTTATCTTTCTTTTTTCTGACTTTATCTTTCTTTTTCCTGACTTTATCTTTCTTTTTTCCTGACTTTATCTTTCTTTTTCCTGACTTTATCTTTCTTTTTCCTGACTTTATCTTTCTTTTCCCTTACTTTATCTTTCTTTTTCCTGACTTTATCTTTCTTTTTCCTGACTTTATCTTTCTTTTCCCTGACTTTATCTTTCTTTTTTCCTGACTTTATCTTTCTTTTTCCTGACTTTATCTTTCTTTTTTCTGACTTTATCTTTCTTTTTCCTGACTTTATCTTTCTTTTTCCTGACTTTATCTTTCTTTTTCCTGTCTTTATCTTTCTTTTTCCTGACTTTATCTTTCTTTTTTCTGACTTTATCTTTCTTTTTCCTGACTTTATCTTTCTTTTTCCTGACTTTATCTTTCTTTTTTCTGACTTTTTCTTTCTTTTTCGTGACTTTATCTTTCTTTTTCCTGACTTGCAGCAGGACGGCAGATGGTGGATAGTAGCCCGGTAGCAGTCTCTCTTGTTTTTGCGCTCGATGTTCATGTCTTTCGTGATGACACGACACCCAAAGTATTTGCAGATGGTAAAAAGTACCAGGACTTTGCAGATGGTTAAAAAGTACCAGGACAGCCAAGTGCAAAAAGGCGACTGCTCCCCGGGTGTTTTCCACTATGTTGTTGTATAGCGGGTAACCAAGCAGAACGGACACCTTCCTGTTGTTGTTGTAAACATAAACATAGAAACAAATGAAATCATATAAAAATTGTACGTTATTGCATTAATTGTATGTTCTCATGATCCTTAAAACAATACTGTCATTTTAAGGAAAACCCTCCATTTTGTGTTTCCAAACCTTAAAAAGCACATGTTCCAAGTAGGACTCACTAACGTACATTAATTAGTACGTAGACATCTTGCGTGTTTGGTTCAAGACTAATCCTTGAAACAAGATTTTATTGCTTTATTCGCATATTCTCAGGATTCCTCAAACAATAAGGTCTGTTTGAGGAGAAACCTCATTTTTGCGTTTGCAAACCTTACAAAAGCAAATGTTCCAAGTATAACTCACTAGCATCCAACTTGAGATATCTTACGTGTTTGCTTCAAGTTATCCTTCAAACAATTATTTTATTTGAATTTTGTCTGGATTGTAAGAACAATACTTTGAAGATGAAGTTGCTGTAACAAGAGCATTATTCAATGGAGATGCATGTGAAACACTTATCAAATCTTACTTGTAAAGTCTTGAGCTGTGGATTAATGCAGGATTATTTCCACTTATTAACTATTGAAGTCCTCTTTTCCAAGTGAGCCAGACTCCTGTCTCGCTCCTCCAGTTGTGCAAGAGTTGTGCATGGTGAGAGCTTGACATCTTCCAGCAGAGGAGCAGGAGGGGAGTGTGGTCCTCTGCCAGTCTCTGACTTTCCTGTCCTCATAAGACTCTAAGACTTGGGGACATTTGTCATAGTTTTTATCAAGGCTGTCAAACCATTGAATATATTTAATGGCGATTAATCGCATTGTTAGTAGTTAACACAAAATGATGGCGATTAATTGCAGATAGATATGATTGTTGACCATTAATAAAGTGTCCCCTAGACCAGGGGCGCTCACACTTTTTCTGCAGGCGAGCTACTTTTCAATTGACCAAGTCGAGGAGATCTACCTCATTCCTATTTTTAATTTATATTTATTTATTTATGAAAGAGACATTTTTGTTAACAAGTTAATGGTGTTTAATGATAATACAAGCATGTGCAACACATATAGATGTCTTTCTTTCATGAAGACAAGAATATAAGTTGGTGTATTACCTGATTCTGATGACTTGCATTGATTGGAATTAGACAGTGGTGCTGATAACATCCGCATTTTCAAATGGAGGAAATAAAAAGTCCTCCTTTCTGTCCAATACCACATGAAAGTGGTTGGATTTGGCATCTCATTTGTCCAACTTGCATACTCGTTTTTAAACACTTTGTCATGAGAGTAGCATATGTGTGTGGCCCTTTAATGTCTGGCAGCAGGTGAGTGACGTCAGTGAGTGTGCGGGTGGGCAAGCAAGTGAGAAAGCGGTCGCTGAGGGCGGGGGGGAAATACATTGGCATCAAACTCCGTAGCTTGCTAGCTTTCTGAGACTCTTATTTTGTTAGCACAGGCAGGATGAAACAGGTCTTTTATGGTGAAGACAGGAAGTGTACAGTCGCTCTTTAGAGTTTTGACAGTAGGTACGGAGTCTCTAGAAATAAAATGTGTTTCTCTGCGTCCGCCCTGTTAGTGATTTTTTTCTTAAATATGAGCTCGCAGCAGCCAGCGTCATCTCACAAGATCCTCGGGTGCCGAGAATGTCAAACAACTGACGAAAGTGAAGTCTTGGTATGATTGATGATTGCTCATTTTTATGTACATTTTTTAATGCCTGGCTTGAGATCGACTGACACACCCTCCGAGATCGACCAGTCGATTGCGATCGACGTAATGCCCACCCCTGCCCTAGATAGTTACTTTTTCAAGTTTTAACAGTTCAACACAAAAAGGACAAAAAAACATTTAAAGGGGAACATTATCACCAGACCTATGTAAGCGTCAATATATACCTTGATGTTGCAGAAAAAAGACCATATATTTTTTTAACCTATTTCGGAACTCTAAATGGGTGAATTTTGGCGAATTAAACGCCTTTCTGTTTATTGCTCTGGTGGCGATGACGTCAGAACGTGACGTCACCGAGGTAATACAGCCGCCATTTTCATTTTCTACACATTACACACACGGGTCTCAGCTCTGTTATTTTCAACTATTTTTTGGAACCTTGGAGACATCATGCCTCGTCGGTGTGTTGTCGGAGGGTGTAACAACACTAACAGGGAGGGATTCAAGTTGCACCACTGGCAAGAAATCTGCCGCCAGACCCCCATTGAATGTGCCAGAGTGTCTCCACATTTTACCGGCGATGACAGACATGGCACAGAGATGTATGGATAACCTGCAGGTGCATTTGCAACGATAACGTCAACAAAATCACAAAGGGCAGTTTTGTTGTTGACTTACGTGCTAATCAGACATATTTGGTTGCGGCGTGACTGCCAGCTAATCGATGCTAACATGCTATGCTAATCAATGCTAACATGCTATTTACCGGCGGTGGTAAAGCAGACATGGCACAGAGATGTATGGATAACCTGCAGATGCATTTGCAACGATAAAGTCAAAGAAATCACAAAACGTGAGTTTTGTTGATGTTGACTTATGTGCTAATCAGACATATTTGGTCGCGGCGTGACTGCCAGCTAATCGATGCTAACATGCTATTTACCGGCGGTGCTAGAATCAAAAAACATAGGACGAGATGTTGAACAGTCGCATGTGCCAAATGTGGAGAGTACTCGCTCGAGATGTCCTTGTTGTTAAGACTGGTAGACAGACAACGTGAGGATGTGGGGTGTTCTTGTGAGTTGTGGGATATGAGACTTGGTCAGGGTTACATTCCAGGACAATTGGACAAGCGACACATCTTCAGTAATGTGCCCTTGCATCATTGGGTGTTTCGGCCCTCAAACACTATACACCCTCCACAATGGTGGCCCGCCGAAGGATGATCAGTCCTCAGTTTGTGTCCCGTGCTAAACTGTTCCCGAAATTCACCCTGTTACACTGCTGTTTTTGGGGCCCAACCCGGGTCCTTACCCTTGAGCCAAATCCACTGGCTGCTTCCAGATGCATTTCCAAAGATAAAGTCAAAGAAATCACAAAGGTGAGTTTTGTTGATGTTGACTTATGTGCTAATCAGACATATTTGGTCGCGGCGTGACTGCCAGCTAATCGATGCTAACATGCTATTTACTGGCGGTGCTAAAGCAGACATGACACAGAGATGTATGAATAACCTGCAAATGCATTTGCAACTATATTACGTTTTCTTCCACCCACATTTAATGCGAAACAAACACTTACCAATCGACGGATTTAAGTTGCTCCATTATCACAAAATGCGAAAGTCCTGATCGTTTGGTCCACACATTTTACCGGCGATGCTAACGCAGCTATTCAGCCATGCTATGGCTATGAATAGCGTCAATAGCTATTCGCTCAATAGCTTCAGTTTCTTCTTCAATACTTTCATACTCCAACCATCCGTTTCAATACATGCGTAATCTGTTGAATCGCTTAAGTCGCTGAAATCCGAGTCTGAATCCGAGCTAATGTCGCTATATCTTGCTGTGGTATTCCCATTGTTTGTTTACATTGGCAGCACTGTATGACGTCACAGGGAAATGGATAGTGGTTTCGAAGATAGCGAAAATAAGGCACTTTAAAGCTTTATTTAGGGATATTCCGGGACCGGTATTTATTATTTTAAAATGTATTAGCTAGTGGAAAAAGTGAATGTTGATATTTACTTCAGAAGGATGCAAATAGAAAAGAAGCATTACATTTTTTATTTACATTTTATTTCTGTGATGTTTTTTCGTTTGTTTTTTGAAAGTTGATTTTGCACTATTAGGTTATATAAGCGTTGTTAAAGCAAATCAGTGTAGCAAACTGAGCAATAACGTTTTATTCATTCGCTTTCTCTTGCTACTTCAAGGCTTGAATGTTTGATTCATTCCTTAACAGTTCGAGATGCTACCTCAGTAGAAGCATTTAAGTCTCACCTTAAAACTCATTTGTATGCTCTAGCCTTTAAATAGACTCCCTTTTTAGACCAGTTGATCTGCCGTTTCTTTTCTTTTTCTTCTATGTCCCACTCTCCTTTGTGGAGGGAGTCCGGTCCGATCCGGTGGCCATGTACTGCTCGCCTGTGTATCGGCTGGGGACATCTCTGCGCTGCTGATCAGCCTCCGCTTGGGATGGTTTCCTGCTGGCTCCGCTGTGAACGGGACTCTCGCTGCTGTGTTGGATCCGCTCTGGACTGGACTCTCGCGACTGTGTTGGATCCATTATGGATTGAACTTTCACAGTATCATGTTCTCATAGACATCATTGTCACCGACGTCCCACTGGGTGTGAGTTTTCCTTGCCCTTATGTGGGCCTACCGAGGATGTCGTAGTGGTTTGTGCAGCCCTTTGAGACACTAGTGATTTAGGGCTATATAAGTAAACATTGATTGATTGATGATTGATTTTACTTTCAAATTTTTTATTGGCCTGTGGAAAAAGTTTATTTTGATATTTACCTCAGAAGGCTGCAAATAGAAAAGAGGCGTTCAATTTTTATTTACTTTTTATTTGATACGTCATTGATATTTTTTTAATTATTATTATTATTTGAAACTCAATTTTGCATGTAACTATAAAGTTATATAAGCCTTGCTTGTTCGATATTCAATGCAAAACTTGTTTGGGTCCCTATTAAAAGGTTCATTTGTTCAACCTTGGCCCGTGGCTTTGTTCAGTTTTACATTTTGGCCCACTCTGTATTTGAGTTTGACACCCCTGCTTTACGGTGATGTTGACTGAATGTCCTTAGGTACTGTTTGTCCTCTATAAAGAGCAAACTGACACAGTTCTGGAGCCTTCCAGTGGTACACTTCTTCTAAATTCCTTGGAAGCGCACCTTGGTATACGTTCTCTTAAACCACTGAGTCTTCTGCTGATCTCTTGAACCGGTTCAGTAGACCAGTGTCTTTCAACCACTGTGCCGCGGCCGTGAGATATAGTCTGGTGTGCCGTGGGAGATTATCTAATTATGTGTTTTTCCAACCTTTTTTGAGCCAAGGCACATTTTTGGCGTTGAAAAAATGCAGAGGCACACCACCAGCAGAAATCACTAAAAAACGAAAGAAACTCAGTCGACAGTAAAAAGTCGCAATTTTTGGATATGACTTTTAGTCATAAGCAAGCATGCATCACTGTAGCTCTTGTCTCAAAGTAGGTGTACTGTCACTTTATTTTGACTTATTTGCTGTTTTCCTGTGTGTAGTGTTTTAGTTCTTGTCTAGTGCTCCTATTTTGGTAGCTTTTTCTCTTTTTTTTTTGTATTTTCCTGTAGCAGTTTCATGTCTTCCTTTGAGACATTTTCCCACATATACTTTGTTTTAGCAATCAAGAATATTTCAATAGTTTTAAATCCTTCTTCGTGGGGACATTGTTGATTGTCATGTCATGTTCGGATGCAGTAAGTCTTTGCTGTCGTCCAGCATTCTGTTTTTGTTCACTTTGTAGCCAGTTCAGTTTTAGTTCCGTTCTGCATAGCTTCAATGCCTTTTAATTAGTGGCAGTACACCTACTTTGAGACAAGAGCTGTAGTCATACATGCTTGGTTATGATTAAAAGTCATATCCAAAACTTGAGACTTTTTACTGTCAACTGAGTTTCGTTTTTTTAGTGATTTCTGCTGGTGGTGTGCCTGCGCATTTTTTCGACGCCAAAAATGTGCCTTGGTTGAAAAACACTGCAGTAGACAGTCTCACTCATCACTCAGTTCATCTGCAGTTTGAACATGCTTGGTGCATGTCGTCAATAGGAAACATTTGCATTATATCAATGGGAAGCTGCAGAAATGGGGAAAGTGTAAGCCTTCTCTGACGTTCCTTTCGGAACATCTCATTGGTCCGTAGAGTGTTGTATCCTGTACACAGTATGGTAGCTTTTACTATTGCCTCGGCTGGTGCATCACAGACCACAACGCATCACAACTCCCATCCCGTTGAATTCCATTTTCAAGAAAATCCTGTATTTCTTCAACAAGTGCACTTATAAATTTGTATAGACTTTGAAAGAGCAGATTTTAAGGTTACGGGGAAGATGTAAGACAGGCCACCGCGTGATCCTGCAACGTTTGAACAGTGGAAGGACATCTTTTTTTTTTAAATACCTCCAGTGTGTTTATTTTTTTCAATGTTGTTTCTGGGTAGAGGTTGATTTGGCCTTCAATAGTTTTCCTTAAAGGCCTACATATAAAATCCTACACGGTCTAGCTCCATCCTATCTTGCCAATTGTATTGTACCATATGTCCCGGCAAGAAATCTGCCTTCAAAGGACTCCGGCTTATTAAATAAATGATAAATGGGTTGTACTTGTATAGCGCTTTTCTACCTTCAAGGTACTCAAAGCGCTTTGACACTACTTCCACATTTACCCATTCACACACACATTCACACACTGATGGAGGGAGCTGCCATGCAAGGCGCTAACCAGCACCCATCAGGAGCAAGGGTGAAGTGTCTTGCTCAGGACACAACGGACGTGACGAGGTTGGTACTAGGTGGGATTTGAACCAGGGACCCTCGGGTTGCGCACAGCCACTCTCCCACTGCGCCACGCCGTGATTCCCAAAGCCCAAAAAAAGTCTGCGGGCTATTGAACGTTTTCCGTTCGGGCTCCAGTACTCTGGAATGCCTCAGTAGAAGCATTTAAGTCTCACCTTAAAACTCATTTGTATACTCTAGCCTTTAAATAGACTCCCTTTTTAGACCAGTTGATCTGCCGTTTCTTTTCTTTTTCTTCTATGTCCCACTCTCCCCTGTGGAGGGGGTCCGGTCCGATCCGGTGGCCATGTACTGCTTGCCTGTGTATCGGCTGGGGACATCTCTGCGCTGCTGATCCGCCTCCGCTTGGGATGGTTTCCTGCTGGCTCCGCTGTGAACGGGACTATCGCTGCTGTGTTGGATCCGCTTTGGACTGGACTCTCGCGACTGTGTTGGATCCATTGTGGATTGAACTTTCACAGTATCATGTTAGACCCGCTCGACATCCATTGCTTTCCTCCTCTCCAAGGTTCTCATAGTCATTATTGTCACCGACGTCCCACTGGGTGTGAGTTTTCCTTGCCCTTATGTGGGCCTACCGAGGATGTAGTAGTGGTTTGTGCAGCCCTTTGAGACACTAGTGATTTAGGGCTATATGAGTAAACATTGATTGATTGATTGATTGATACTGAAATGAGATGTTCTTATTTGAACGGGGATAGCAGGTCCATTCTATGTGTCATACTTGATCATTTCGTGATATTGCCATATTTTCGCTGAAAGGATTTAATAGAGAACATCCACGATAAAGTTGGCAACTTTCGGTGCTAAGAGAAAAGCCCTGCCTCTACCGGAAGTCGCAGACGATGACGTCACATGTTTGATGGCTCCTCACATATTCACATTGATTTTAATGGGAGCCTCCAACAAAAAGTGCTATTCGGACCGAGAAAACGACAATTTCCCCATTAATTTGAGTGAGGATGAAAGATTCCTATTTGAGGATATTGATAGAGACGGACTAAAAGAAAAAAAAAAAGTTACAAAAAAAATGTGATTGGGACGGATTCTGATGTTTTTAGAGACATTTAGTAGGATAATTCTGGGAAATCCCTTATCTTTCTATTGTGTTGCTAGTGTTTTAGTGAGTTTAATAGTACCTGATAGTCGGAAGGGTGTCTCCACTGGTGTCTTGACGCACAGTGTCTCAGGGGAGTCGACGGCAGCTGCATGGACGGACCAAGCTCAGCTTTTCTCCGGTAAGAAGCGACTTTTTAACCACAATTTTCTCACCGAAACCTGCTGGTTGACATTCCGTCTTGATTCATGTTCGCTTTGAACGCGCTCTGATCCATAGTAACGTTTCACCTCCAGGAATTTTAAACAATGAATCACCGTGTGTTTGTGTGGCTAAAGGCTAAAGCTTCCCAACTCCATCTTTCTACTGTGACTTCTCCAATATTAATTGAACAAATTGCAAAAGATTCAGCAACACAGATGTCCAAAATACTGTGTAATTATGCCGTTAAAGCAGACGACTTTTAGCTGTGTGTGTGTGCAGCGCTCATACTTCCTAAAAACCCGTGACGTCTTGCGTACACGTCATCATTACACGACGTTTCCAAGATGAAACTCCCGGGAAATTTAAAATTGTAATTTAGTAAACTAAAAAGGCCGTATTGGCATGTGTTGCAATGTTAATATTTCATCATTGATATATAAACTATCAGACTGCGTGGTGGCTAGTAGTGGCTTTCAGTAGGCCTTTAAACCACAGTGGACATACTCCTTTTCTCATGCTACAATCGACCTGAGTTCTCTTGGGGTTGCAAGAAGGGTTCTGGCCATTGAAAGTAACTCCGGGTGTCCATTGGCTTTCAATCCGCCAAGTAGTTCCTTAAGTGATGCGTGTACAATCTTGTTTTTAAGGGCCTAGTGTTGCCCAAAAAAAATCCTGAATGAGCATTATGGGTAATGTTCGTTGTGAAGGTCGCAGGTGTCATCCATTGGTGTGTCACACATTTCCAAGTCCGGGGTTTCCCCTACAGGTAAACGATCGAGGCGCAACGCCACAACAACATGAATGCTGCCACACCTTCAAAATATGTTTTTTTCTTGATTTAAAAAAAATACACTTTTTTTTAAAATGAAAACAAATTCTCACCACCCCAAAAGGTACAAGTGGTAGAAAATGGATGGGTGAAAACAAATTGAAGTGATATATGGTAGGAATAGATAGAGAGTACAGGGTTTCCCACACATTCATTTATTAGTGGCGGCCTGCCACGAAAGAATTACGGCCGCCACAAATAAAATAAAATAAAATAAAAATAAAAAACATTTAAAAAAAATATATATATATATATATATTTATTTATTTTTTTTCCGGCTTTTGACTCGCTCGACCGCTCATAAAAGCAATGGGACTCTGTCTGTGAATGGGATTTGTATTTACATATTATATAAATATGTAAATGTTATATAATTATGTATATAAATATGTACAAAGTGTTGTAATTATATTCCAACTCGGTGTTCTTCTTGGTCATCGCCGCCGCCGCTGCCACCAGGGGACCAAAAGCAATGGATGTCGAGCGGGTCTAACATGATATTGTGAAAGTTCAATCAATAATGGATCCAACACAACCGTGAGAGTCCAGTCCAAAATGGATCCAACACAGTAGCGAGAGTCCTGTCCAAAGTGGAGCCAGCAGGAGACCATCCCAAGCGGAGACTGATCAGCAGCGCAGAGAGGTCCCCAACCGATACGCAGGCGAGCGGTCCTGACTCTGGATGAGCGGTCCACCCTGGGTCCTGACTGTGGATGAGCGGTCCATCCTGGGTATTGACTCCGGACGAACGGTCCATCTTGGGTCCTGACTCTGGCCAAGCGGTCCATCCTGGGTATTGACTCTGGACGAGCGGTCCATCCTGGGTCCTGACTCTGGACGAGCGGTCCATCCTGGGTCCTGACTCTGGATGAGCGGTCCATCCTGGGTCCTGACTCTGGATGAGCGGTCCATCCTGGGTATTGACTCTGGACGAGCGGTCCATCCTGGGTATTGACTCTGGATGAGCGGTCCACCCTGGGTCCTGACTGTGGATGAGCAGTCCATCCTGGGTATTGACTCCGGACGAACGGTCCATCTTGGGTCCTGACTCTGGCCAAGCGGTCCATCCTGGGTATTGACTCTGAATGAGCGGTCCACCCTGGGTCCTGACTGTGGATGAGCGGTCCATCCTGGGTATTGACTCCGGACGAACGGTCCATCTTGGTTCCTGACTCTGGCCAAGCGGTCCATCCTGGGTATTGACTCTGGACGAGCGGTCCATCCTGGGTCCTGACTCTGGATGAGCGGTTCATCCTGGGTATTGACTCCGGACGAGCGGTCCATCCTGGGTCCTGACTCTGGCTGAGCGGTCCATCCTGGGTATTGACTCTGGACGAGCGATCCATCCTGGGTATTGACTCTGGATGAGCGGTCCATCCTGGGTATTGACTCTGGACGAGCGGTCCATCCTGGGTATTGACTCTGGACGAGCGGTCCATCCTGGGTCCTGACTCTGGATGAGCGGTCCATCCTGGGTATTGACTCTGGGCGAGCGGTCCATCCTGGGTATTAACTCCGGACGAGCGGTCCATCCTGGGTATTGACTCCGGACGAGCGGTCCATCCTGGGTATTGACTCTGGATGAGCGGTCCATCCTGGGTATTGACTCTGGACGAGCGGTCCATCCTGGGTCCTGACTCTGGCTGAGCGGTCTATCCTGGGTATTGACTCTGGACGAGCGATCCATCCTGGGTATTGACTCTGGACGAGCGGTCCATCCTGGGTATTGACTCCGGACGAGCGGTCCATCCTGGGTCCTGACTCTGGATGAGCGGTCCATCCTGGGTATTGACTCTGGGCGAGCGGTCCATCCTGGGTATTGACTCTGGATGAGCGGTCCATCCTGGGTATTAACTCCGGACGAGCGGTCCATCCTGGGTCCTGACACAGGATGAGCGGTCCATCCTGGGTATTGACTCTGGACGAGCGGTCCATCCTGGGTATTAACTCCGGACGAGCGGTCCATCCTGGGTATTGACTCCGGACGAGCGGTCCATCCTGGGTCCTGACACAGGATGAGCGGTCCATCCTGGGTATTGACTCCGGACGAGCGGTCCATCCTGGGTCCTGACTCTGGACGAGCGGTCCATCCTGGGTATTAACTCCGGACGAGCGGTCCATCCTGGGTATTGACTCCGGACGAGCGGTCCATCCTGGGTCCTGACACAGGATGAGCGGTCCATCCTGGGTATTGACTCTGGGCGAGCGGTCCATCCTGGGTCCCGACTCTGGACGAGCTGTCCATCCTGGGTCCTGACTCCGGCTGAGCGGTCCATCCTGGGTCCCAACTCTAGACAGCCAGTACTTCACCCTACCCCCCACCCCCCGCCACCCCTCCACAAGAGAGAGGGGGACAGAGGAAAAAAAGACCAGAAACGGCAGATCATATATATATACCATTACAGTTTTCAGTCGATCTAAAGTGTGATTTCAACATCAATGTGCAGTTTGTGGAATTGTCCAGTTAGGGCACCTAAAGTCCAGTTAAAACAATAAATCATCCAAGTTGGACCATTCCAGTAACACACATCACATTGTCTGGACTTCCCCGTTCAAGCATTCAAAGGGATGAAATTGCAGCACACGCTTGCTTAATTGGCATAACTATCTTCTGTCCAATTACACACTTTGTCACTCAGCTGTTGAGTGAGGGCGGAATTCCCCGTCTTTCTCTTAGCTTAGCGTTCCCAACGACCGTCTTGTGCAAATGTGTCAGCTTTATTTCTCAGTAATTCATCCGCAATGTGCATTAAATTATATTTTGAATGGATGACAAATAGATTATGCTAATTAAGGATCAAGAAAAAGTGTTGAAAAAAAATGTTTGGTCTTGATTTTAAACGGGGAACATTTAGAGCACATTTTAATTGTGTAGTCTTCAGCATTTAGATCATGGGTGTCAAACTCTGGCCCGCCGTGTAATTTGACTCGGCCCTTGAGGCAATATCAAATTAACATTAGAGCTGGCCTGCTGCTGTAACACCGCATTCACCGCTAATACTCTTACTTGCCAACCCTCCCGATTTTCCCAGGAGACTCCCGACGTTCAGTGTCCCTCCCGAATTTCATCCCGGGCAACAATAATGGGGGTGGGCCTTAAAGGCACTGCCTTTGGCGTTCTCTACAACCTGTCGCCACGTCCGCTTTTCTTCCACACAAACAGTCACATAATATATGCGGCTTATACACACACACAAGTGAATGCAACGCATACTTGGTCAACAGCCATACAGGTCACACTGAGGGTGGCCGTATAAACAACTTTAACACTGTTACAAATATGCGCCACACTGTGAACCCACACCAAACAAGAATTACACATTTTGGGAGAACACTGCACCGTAACAGAACATAAACACAACAGAACAAATACCCACAATCCCTTGCAGCACTGACTCT
>NC_084624.1:51865277-51870277 GCF_033978795.1 Nerophis ophidion
CTGGTTCAATCCCCACCGAGTACCAACCTTGTCACGTCCGTTGTGTCCTGAGCAAGACACTTCACCCTTGCTCCTGATGGGTGCTGGTTGGCGCCTTGCATGGCAGCTCCCTCCATCAGTGTGTGAATGTGTGTGTGAATGGGTAAATGTGGAAGTCGTGTCAAAGTGCTTTGAGTACCTTGAAGGTAGAAAAAGCGCTATACAAGTACAACCCATTTATTTATTTATGTAGCGACCAATCAATCAATGTCAATCAATGTTTATTTATATAGCCCCAAATCACAAATGTCTCAAAGGACTGCACAAATCATTACGACTACAACATCCTCGGAAGAACCCACAAAAGGGCAAGGAAAACTCACACCCAGTGGGCAGGGAGAATTCACATCCAGTGGGACGCCAGTGACAATGCTGACTATGAGAAACCTTGGAAAGGACCTCAGATGTGGGCAACCCTCCCCCTGTTGTAGTTACTGACAGTGGTTTTCTGAAGTGTTCCTGAGCGCATGTGGTGATATCCTTTACACACGGATGTCGCTTTTGATGAAGTACCGCCTGATGGATAGAAGGTCACGGGTATTCAATGTTGGTTTTTGGCCTTTTGATGACATGACGGAGCATAGTTGGTGAAATCCCTCAATTCCTTGCAATAGCTGCTTGTTTGTGAATGAGTGAGCATTTCATGGAAACTGCTTTTATAGCCAATCATGGCACCCACCTGTTCCCAATTAGCCTGTTCACGAAAAAAGTCTTTGATGACAGTTCGAGATGCTACCTCAGTAGAAGCATTTAAGTCTCATCTTAAAACTCATCTGTATACTCTAGCCTTTAAATAGACCTCCTTTTTAGACCAGTTGATCTGCCGCTTCTTTTCTTTCTCCTATGTCCCCCCCTCCCTTGTGGAGGGGGTCCGGTCCGATGACCATGGATGAAGTACTGACTGTCCAGAGTCGAGACCCAGGATGGACCGCTCGTCGGGACCCAGGATGGACCGCTCGCCTGTATCGGTTGGGGACATCTCTACGCTGCTGATCCGCTTGAGATGGTTTCCTGTGGACGGGACTCTCACTGCTGTCTTGGAGCCACTATGGATTGAACTTTCACAGTATCATGTTAGACCCGCTCGACATCCATTGCTTTCGGTCCCCTAGAGGGGGGGGGTTGCCCACATCTGAGGTCCTCTCCAAGGTTTCTCATAGTCAGCATTGTCACTGGCGTCCCACTGAATGTGAATTCTCCCTGCCCACTGGGTGTGAGTTGTCCTTGCCCTTTTGTGGGTTCTTCCGAGGATGTTGTAGTCGTAATGATTTGTGCAGTCCTTTGAGACATTTTTGATTTGGGGCTATATAAATAAACATTGATTGATGAGCGTTCCTCAACTTCCTCACTATTTTTTGCCACTTGTGCCAGCTTTTTTGAAACCTGTTGGAGGCATCAAATTCCAAATGAGCGAATATTTGCAAAAAAAACAACAAAATTTACCCGTTCAAATGTTAAATATCTTGTCTTTGCAGTCTATTCAATTGGATATAAGTTGAAAAGGATTTGTTGTGTTCTCTTTTTATTTAGCATTTACACAGGTGACAACTTGACCGGGTCTTGGGGTTTGTAGCTTGAAGGGCTTCAGAAGAGGTTGGACTCTTGTGACCCTCGAATCAGTGCACAGGTGCTGCTCGGATCACTCGAGCGTCATCAGCACAAGACCAGCATGTCGGCTCATCATCGTGGATCCACATCCAACCGATTGCAACGCCGCTTTACCACATGACCGCTTGATGTGCTTTAAAAGGCCAGCAGCAGACTCACTGCTTCCAACGCAGCCTCCAGCCAGCAGCCTACACCAAGCAGCCTCCACCAAGCAGCTTCCACCCAGCAACCTCCACCAAGCAACCTCCACGGGTACCATGAAAACTCTCCTCCTTCTCGCCGGACTCGTCGTCTTCTCGGCCGCCGTGCCAATTCCTGTCCCCTACCACGCCTTCTGCAGGACTCTCTGGTATGTTCCCACTTTTCCTCTTTAAAAACAAGAGTCAATTGACTTGTGGAACGTGTGCCTCCAGGCTCTTTAGCGCGCCTTGTGTGGAGGTGAGCACCAAAGTGGTGCAGCAGATCCAGTCCTTCAACCCTATGTTCGGCTGCCCCAAATGTCACTACACGGTAGGAAACCATCCACCGGCCTGCTCGGAACGTGCTTACCACATTTCTAAAGCGTCTGAATGTTGCGTCCAGCTTGTGTCAGGCACTCCTGTGGGCATCAACGCCAACCACACCTCCGCAGACGGCCTCCAGGTGGAGAATATCACCTTCACCTTCAGTCCCACCGTGCTGACCGGAGGCTGTCGTGTTGCCGTAAGTCATCTTTGTTGTAGCGGTGTAGCGTGCAAGGACGGCGGTGGAAGAAGTATCAAAACATGGCGCTAACTGTTTTAATGACAATCAGACTTTACTTCAATCATTAAAGGGGAACATTATCACCAAACCTATGCAAGCGTCAATATATACCTTGATGTTAAGGAAAAAAGACCATGTATTTTTTTTACCGATTTCCGAAATCTAAATGGGTGAATTTTGGCAAATTAAACGCCTTTCTGTTTATCGGTCTTTTAGCGATGACGTCAGAACGTGACGTCACCGAGGTAACACACCCGCCAAATTGATTTTCACATTACAAACACCGGGTCTCAGCTCTGTTAATTTCTGTTTTTTCGACTATTTTTTGGAACCTTGGAGACATCATGCCTCGTCGGTGTGTTGTCGGAGGGTGTAACAACACTAACAGGGAGGGATTCAAGTTGCACCACTGGCAAGAAATCTGCCGCCAGACCCCCATTGAATGTACCAGAGTGTCTTCATATTTGACCGGCGATGCTAAGACAGACATGGCACAGAGATGTATGGATAACCTGCAGATGCATTTGCAACGATTAAGTCAACGAAATCACAAAGGTGACTTTTGTTGATGTTGTTGACTTATGTGCTAATCAGACATATTTGGCATGACTGCCAGATAATCGATGCTAACATGCTACGCTAATCGATGCTAACATGCTATTTACGCTAGCTGTATATACATTTGAAAATTGATACCCACATATAATGCGAAACAAACACTTACCAATCGATGGATTTAAGTTGCTCCAGTGTCACAAGATGTGAAAGTCCTGATTGTTTGGTCCGCACATTTTACCGGGGATGCTAATAAGGCAGCCATGCTATGGGCCACTTCATTAGGTACACCCACGCTATGGCCGAATAGCGTCAATAGCTATTCGCTCAATAGCTTCAATTTCTTCTTCAATTTGGTTTTCGCTATCTGCCTCCATACTCCGACCATCTGTTTCAATACATGCGTAATCTGTTGAATCGCTTAAGCCGCTGAAATCCGAGTCTGAATCCGAGCTAATGTCGCTATATCTTGCTGTGGTAACCGCCATGTTGTTTGTATTGGCAGCACTGTGTGACGTCACAGGGAAATGGATAGTGGTTTCGAAGATAGCGAAAATAAGGCACTTTAAAGCTTTATTTAGGGATATTCCGGGACCGATAAAATTTTGAAAAAAAAAAAATACAACAAGCCACTGGGAACTGATTTTTATTGTTTTTAACCCTTTTGAAATTGTGATAATGTTCCCCTTTAACGGAGCAGCATCTCCTCATCAAAGCAATGAAACGTCTTGAACCAAACATGCCAGATGTCTGAATTTGAACGTAGTAAAATGTATGTTAGTGAGTTTTACTTGGAACATTTACTTTTGTACGGTGTGCCAACACAAAAATGAGTTTTTTCCTCAAAAAGACAGTATTGTTCCTCAAAAAGACAGTAGTGTTATTCGACTATATTGTTCTTAGAATCCTGAAAAAATGCAAATAAGGCTATAAAAAGTTGTTTCAAGGATAACTCTTAACCCAAACATGCCAGATGTCGAAATTTGACTGTACTAATATAAATATTAAAAAGAACCTTAGCCAAGGGTTCGCCAATGATTAGTTAGAATCAACCTAAAATTAACTTTGCGAGAACGTTCCATCCCGGTTACGGAGAAACCTAACACACCCTAACGTTCCCTAAATATTGAGACAACAAAACAACCCTTTTTTAGAGTTGTTTTTGGTTGATCTAAATCAGGGGTGTCAAACTCAAATACAGAGTGGGCCAAAATGTAAAACCGAACAAAGCAGCGGGCCGAGGTTGAACAAATGAACCTTTTAATAGGGACCCAAACAAGTTTTGCATTGAATCTTGAACAAGCAGGGCTTACAGTATATACATTTATACTGACATGCAAAATCGAGTTTCAAATAATAATAATGATTAAAAAATATCAATGGCATATCAATTAAAATTTAAATAAAAATGGAATGCCTCTTTTCGGTGGCAGGGTTGAGGTGGACGGGGTTTGGTGATAGCGGGGGGTGTATATTGTAGCGGCCCGGAAGAGTTAGTGCTGCAAGGGGGTGTGGGTATTTATTCTGTTGTGTTTAAGCTGTGTTACGGTGCGGGTGTTCTCCCAAAATGTGTCATTCTTGTTTGGTGTGGGTTCACAGTGTGGCGTATATTTGTAACAGTGTTAAAGTTGTTTATACGGCCACCCTCTGTTTGACCTGTATGGCTGTTGACCAAGTATGCATTGGATTCACTTGTGTGTGTGTATAAGCCGCATATATTTGGGCGGTATAGCTCGGTTGGTAGAGTGGCCGTGCCAGCAACTTGAGGGTTGCAGGTTCGATTCCCGCTTCAGCCATCCTAGTCACTGCCGTTGTGTCCTTGGGCAAGACACTTTGCCCACCTGCTGCCAGTGCCACCCACACTGCTTTAAATGTAACTTAGATATTGGGTTTCACTATGTAAAGCGCTTTGAGTCACTTGAGAAAAGCGCTATATAAATATAATTCACACTTCACTATATTATGTGACTGGGCCGGCACGCTGTTTGTATGGAAGAAAAGCGGACGTGGCGACAGGTTTTAGAGAACGCCAAAGGCAGTGCCTTTAAGGTTCA
>NC_084624.1:51875277-52015277 GCF_033978795.1 Nerophis ophidion
CTGGAACAACATGTCCGCTACAACCCGAGACGTCAAACGCAAGTGTCATCATGCCTGTCATCATACCGCGACGTTTTCAACAGGATACTTCGCACGAAATAAAAAATTGCAATTTAGTAAACAATAGCGGCCGTATTGGCATTCGTTGCAATGTTAATATTTCATCATTGAAATAGAAACTATCAGACTGCGTGGTGGGTAGTAGTGGGTTTCAGTAGGCCTTTAAATAAAGAAATAATCATAGCTTTTGTCTTCACTAAACATAAATACTTGTTTTCAGTAAAAAAAAAAACAGGCTCTCTCTTAAAGTTGCTTAACATTACAATTTGTTTACTTTGGGGCCTGGAGTTACACAAAAACATTTTTCTCTGCAAAGTTGATCTGAGTCAAAGCCACAAAGGAGCCTCTCTTTGCTCTCAGTGTAATAGTGTGATGTTGTTGCGCTATATTATGAACGAGACAGGGTGTTGTGTTTTATTTTGAAGTATTGGTTTTATTTTGAAGAACCGGATGTCCGATGTAGGAAGTGACTCTGCGGTTTTTTTTCGGATTTTACTTCCTCTTCTATCGGACTTTTGCTGATGAGGTAATAGTTCTTCATTGATCTGTATTTCTTGTGTAAATATTATTTCTAAACTTTCAGAATACTTTAAGAGTTAAAACATTAATGTTGTAGGTGTAAGTGATGTGTTGTTTTAAGTATTTTTATGCACAATTTTGTTAAGTAAGGATTTGAGCGTCGAATGTTTGAAATGTTTGGTCATAATTACACATGGTATTTACGCAGGTATCACTCCGCCAGAAAAGTAGAGACCTGTGTATGTGTTTCATGTTTCCAAAAAAGGTATGGGGATTTGTGTATTATTTTTTTTGTGATAAAACTTTTTTGTTAACGTAATTTAAATTATTATTTTTGTATGAATGAATGTTGTTTATTTTCTCTTCTATCGGACTTTTGCTGATGAGGTATCACTCCGCCAGAAAAGTAGAGACCTGTGTATGTGTTTCATGTTTCCAACAAAGGTGGTCAATAAATGATGAAACGACGGAATGGTGGAGTGTCTCCTACTTAAAAAAGTACACAACGCAGAATAAGGCTCACTACATCAGGACAACATTTTTCTGGCAAGATCTTTTGGAAACATTCATTTTCTCAGTCTGGATGTCCCATTTTGCACTAATTCTTCACGCTCACTCGCCTTGGGAACACAAATTCCCTTTATCTGATGACCTGATGCCATCTGGGCACCGCTGATTATTGTGGAAGACGAGCCACAACTGGTGACGGGCTCGAAAGGTCAACCCAGCAAACAAAGAGAAGAGAATCACAACTTGTGACCTGGGAGGAATGACAACAGTTCCTTCTTTGTTGGCTTTAGAGAAGAGTGAGGACGCAACATCGGGATCATCCTCCTTGGAAATAAGTCACATATTTTTGTCAAATCTAGCGAGTTTCTTTACCTGATGTTAAACTATACCTCAATGGAAAAAAACATATGAAGCACGCAGAAAAAAGACTCGTTATTGATTAATTTACTTTATTGTTAATTTAAGTTGTACCTATAGTAAAAGAAAAATACATTTAAAGCAAGAAGGGATCATTATTGAATATTTGTAGCATTTATATTTTCAGTTTCAGTTTGAGTGGAACATGCATACCACACAAAGTCATGCATCACACATTTCCACTTGTTTCTGTTAAGATCCATGTCTTGGATCATGGCATATTCTGGTTTTGGTTCCGTTTATCACATTCTGTTTTGTATTTGTCTTCCTCAGTTCTTTTGTGGCACTTCCTGGTTTGTGTTTGTTGTCCTAGCAAAGCACTTGTGTCACCTGCCTCCTGATTTATCTCCTTATTTAAGACCACCTTTGTTGGACATTCATTCTTGGACTCTTGCTAGTGATGGGATCGGCAGTTCTTTTGACTGTACTGGATCACTAGAATCAGTTCCTTAAATTGGTTCGTTCAAAAGATTCATTCACCGAATCACTTCTGCAGCAGCAGTTCTGTGTGCAGGTCGGCGAATCATGAGTCAGTCAGTAACAGTTTCCCCAGCGGCAGATCTCGGTGTGTGTCAGTTTACGAACGACACAAGCCCTCAGCACCCAATGAACGACGCACACAGTGACTGAATGAGAGAATTAATGTGACGTCATCCTTCGCGACACAGTCAGTTCTCTGTGTCAGTACGTTCGCAAACGTGATTCACGGGATTCACGTCGCGACACAGTCAGTTCCCTGTGTCCGTACGTTCGCGAACGGGATTCACGGGTTTCACGTCGCGACACAGTCAGTTCTTTGTGTCAGTACGTTCGCGAACGTGATTCACGGGTTTCACGTCGCGACACAGTCAGTTCTCTGCGTCAATACGTTAGCGAACGTGATTCACGGGATTCACGTCGCGACACAGTTCTCTGCGTCAGTACGTTCGCAAACGTGATTCACGGGATTCACGTCGCGGCACAGTCAATTCCCTGCGTCAATACGTTCGCGAACGGGATTCATGGGATTCACGTCGCGACACAGTCAGTTCCCTGTGTCCGTACGTTCGCGAACGGGATTCACGGGTTTCACGTCGCGACACAGTCAGTTCTCTGCGTCAATACGTTCGCGAACGTGATTCACGGGATTCACGTCGCGACACAGTCAGTTATTTGTGTCAGTACGTTCGCGAACGTGATTCACGGGATTCACGTCGCGACACAGTCAGTTCCCTGTGTCAGTACGTTCGCGAACGTGATTCACGGGTTTCACGTCGCGACACAGTCAGTTCTCTGCGTCAATACGCTCGCGAATGTGATTCACGGGATTCACGTCGCGACACAGTCAGTTCCTTGTCAGTACGTTCGCGAACGTGATTCACGTCGCGACACAGTCAGTTCTTTGTGTCAGTACGTTCGCGAACGTGATTCACGGGATTCACGTCGCGACACAGTCAGTTCCCTGTGTCAGTACGTTCGCGAACGTGATTCACGGGTTTCACGTCGCGACACAGTCAGTTCTCTGCGTCAATACGTTCGCGAACGTGATTCATGGGATTCACGTCGCGACACAGTCAGTTTCTTGTCAGTACGTTCGCGAACGTGATTCACGTCGCGACACAGTCAGTTCTTTGTGTCAGTACGTTCGCGAACGTGATTCACGGGATTCACGTCGCGACACAGTCAGTTCTCATTTGTCAGTACGTTTGCGAACGTGATTCGCGCCTGTTCTTCTCATACTGGCATGGTCGCGGCGGAGCTCAACTAAACTGAGAAAGGAACAAATCAGTTCCTGATGTGATTCGGTTCAGTATGTTCACTCAAAAGATTTGTTCGTTCGAACTAATCGTTCGCGAACGACACAACACTAACTCTTGCTTGCTACACGCAACAGCTGACGCCGCTCTTCCAACATTGTGGTAAATCTATTTTTGTATACTTGTTAGCTTCTTTGCTATTTTGTTTGTTTATGTCCCTAGCTTCCACGCTAGCGCCCTTTGTTCTTTGTAGCTCCCAAGCTAGTTCTGTTGGTTTCTGGTTAGTGCTTTTGTGCAAGTGTTTTTGTTCTTAGTTTGTTTTATTATATAAATCAATTCTTATCCCAACCCTCACACTGTGTTCCATCCTCCGCTGCACCCACCAGTGAACAACTCGTCACCACAATGTCACCTAGACGTCACAGTTTCATTACAGCACGTCCGAAAAGGAGTAGGAAGAAGCAGAGTTTATTTAATCCTAACCATTTTCATACCATGGCAATTTTATCCCATTTCCTTCTTCTCTGTAACACAACATTCTACAAATAAATAATAAATAAATAATGTACCATAGTAAGCGAACAAATATTAAATATATAAAAACTCGTTCTCTCTATAAAAAAAAAAGGTTAAAGATGTGGATCATAATTCTTGTTGTGTGTACTTTGTGAACATTTGTAGTTTGAACAGTCTCTTAAAGTCAATCATATTGCTGCTTTCTTTCATTTCTTTACTCATCCATTCCATCATTTAATTCCACATACTGATATGCTAAAGGTGTTAAGTGTTGTACGTACATACAAATGTTTTAAATGACATTTTCCTCTAAGGTTCTAGTCCTCCTCTTTTGTTGAGAAAAATTGTTGTACATTCTCTAGTTAGTGTCAAACCGCAGTGAGGGAAGTCTTGTTTCTGGTCCGGCCCTCACTGACTTGGGACCATTGCAAAATGATGTGGGTCCCAAAGTCACCAGCCTTGGCGTCACTATAGACAGCCATTTTAAACTAGACAAACAAGTCAATGGAGTTTTAAAATCGTGTTTTTATCACCTTCGTCTTTTAGTAAAGGTTAAACCGTTTTTATCTTTTAACCTTTTTGAACAAGTCGTGCATGCTTTTATTTCAAGTGGCCTGGACTACTGCAATGCACTTTATGCTGGCATTAGCCAAAAAGCTCTCTCCCGGTTGCAGTTAGTCCAGAACGCGGCAGCAGGACTTTTATCAGGGGCCAGGAAACGCCAGCATATAACCCCAATTCTTCAGAGTTTGCACTGGCTCCCTGTTCATTTTAGAATTGATTTGAAAACATTGCTGTTTGTTTTTAAATCTTTACATGGACTGGCACCTCAATATATCTCGGACCTTATCCAAATTTACATTCCTGCGCGCGCTCTGAGGTCCGAGAGCCAGTTCCAGCTCGTGGTGCCCAAGACCAGACTTAAGACCAGGGGAGACAGGGACTTCTCTGTGGTCGGCCCTAAGCCGACCACAGAGAAGTAACAGTATCATGTTAGACCCGCTCGACATCCATTGCTTTCGGTCCCCTAGAGGGGGGGGGTTGCCCACATCTGAGGTCCTCTCCAAGGTTTCTCATAGTCAGCATTGTCGCTGGCGTCCCACTGAATGTGAATTCTCCCTGCCCACTGGGTGTGAGTTTTCCTTGCCCTTTTGTGGGTTCTTCCGAGGATGTTGTAGTCGTAATGATTTGTGCAGTCCTTTGAGACATTTGTGATTTGGGGCTATATAAATAAACATTGATTGATTGATTGATTGATTGAAGCTCTGGAACACTCTGCCGCTCCATGTTCAAACTGCTTCCACAGTGGAGTGTTTTAAGTCTCGTCTTAAGACCCACTTTTATTCTTTGGCTTTTAATACTACGTGAATCGTGTGGTCCTCTGTTGTCCTCTGTGTTTTTTATACACTTTGATTGCACCTGGGGATAGGTTGTTTGGCAACACTAAATGGTCCCTAGTGTGTGAATGTGAGTGTGAATGTTGTCTGTCTATCTGTGTTGGCCCTGCGATGAGGTGGCGACTTGTCCAGGGTGTACCCCGCCTTCCGCCCGATTGTAGCTGAGATAGGCGCCAGCGCCCCCCGCGACCCCAAAAGGGAATAAGCGGTAGAAAATGGATGGATGGATGGATGGATTTCTATTTTACTGTTTTAATTGATTTTACCCTTTAAAATAGTTTTTAATCATATTTGTTTTTATATTGTTTTTATTGGTTTTATATTTATTTATTTTTTATTTTTATTCAGTCATTGGTGGAGCATAATATATATATATATATATATATATATATATATATATATATATATATACTTTTTTTATTTTATTTTATTTATTTATTTTATTTTATTTTATTTTTTTTACAATTGTTTTTTTTACAATTTTACAATTTGTTTTTTTACAATTATTTTTTTTACAATTGTTTTTACATGGCTGTGCAGCACTTTGGAAACGTTATTGTTGTTTAAATGTGCTATATAAATAAAGTGGATTGGATTGGATTGGATTGTTTTTCTGTCTTGTGATTTATGTGTTTTATTTTGAAAAGCTACCCTCTTGTTTCAGATCACGGGTCCTTCCTCTTGTGTCACCAGTCTGACGTCATCCTTGATTCCTGATTGTTTCCACCTGTTCCCCATCACTCCCACGTCCTATTTAAGATCACTTCTCCGTTTGTCCTTTGCCAGATCGTCTCGTCTATCGTGCCTTCTAGCGTCCATGTTCATGTCCAAGTCCTTGATTCCCTCCTTTCCTTGCTCCTGTTTTTTCTTGTTCTCCTTAATTTTTGATCATAGCAGTTATTTTTTTGCTGAAATTTTGAGTTTGCCTTTTCCTCCTTCGAGCGTCCTTATTTTTCATTCGTCGACCTAATTGGTGAGTTTTTTGTTATTCCAAATTTCGTTTTATTTCCTCATTGATTGATTGATTTTTTGGTTTATTCATAGATATTGTATTTGTATATATTATTAGAGTTTATTTTTCCTCCTGTTGGAGCGTTTTTTGTTAATTCTTCTTGCTATTCTATTTTTGTTAGGTTATTTTCTTAAAGTAGTATTCCTCATTTTTTGGAGTGATTTTTGAGTTTAGTGTTTATCCTCGGATTTATTTTCCGTACGTCATATATATTTTGGTGAAATACTTTTTTACCGGAGGTTAAAAAGTTTTTTCAAAATAAAAGCTGTTATTTTTGGAAATTTCCTCTCTGCATCTGGGTCCTCTCATTTCCAAGTTGTAACAGTTAGCAGGTTATAGTTTGCTTTGTACGTCATTTTACATGTTTGCAAATGCACCAAATTGTTGAATTTCAATATTTTTGATCCAACAAATAAAGGGTTTGTATGTTCTCTGTATCCAACATGATGTATTATTACAACTGATGTTTTTTGTAACACCATTTTTGTCACGGCACAGAATCGACCCAAGATTCTCCCGCAGCAAGAACCCACACTCTGTCTAGCTCAGGGGTGTCAAACGTAAGGCCTGCGAACAGGTTTTTCCCGGCCCGCATGAGGAATTTGCCAAATATTAAAATGAGCTGCGGGCTTCACGGTGGCAGAGGGGTTAGTGCGTCTGCCTCACAATACAAAGGTCCTGCAGTCCTGGGTTCAAATCCAGGCTCGGGATCTTTCTGTGTGGAGTTTGCATGTTCTCCCCGTGAATGCGTGGGTTCCCTCCGGGTACTCCGGCTTCCTCCCACCTCCAAAGACATGCACCTGGGGATAGGTTGATTGGCAACACTAAATGGTCCCTAGTGTGTGAATGTGAGTGTGAATGTTGTCTATCTGTGTTGGCCCTGCGATGAGGTGGTGACTTGTCCAGGGTGTACCCCGCCTTCCGCCCGACTGTAGCTGAAATAGGCGCCAGCGACCCCAAAAAGGAATAAGCGGTAGAAAAATGGATGGATGGATAAAATGAGCTGCTTTTTTTTTTTCATGAAATAAACTGCTGTTTTAAATGTGTCCACTAGGCGTCAAAATAGCAATTCTGTTAGGCAAGCACGGTTTATACCGGGGCCAGGCAAGAGGTATACAATAAAGGGTGACTGTGGCTCCTCCTCCTCAACCCACATGAAACCTAAAACCTGCCGTTTTATGTCTTCTGCTTCAAACACATCGTCATTTGGCACCCTCCTTGCCCCAAAATGTCTCTGTCAAACACGAGAAAAGTTAACTCAACCCTTTTGAATAGTTTTTTACCTTCAATCCCAGAAAGCCTGTGACTTAAAGTTTAATCATGGCTTTTTAGATGCACTGAGACAAAGTCTATGCTCATTTTGTTTCTCAAACTGCCGCAGAATTTTCAACAAACTGGAAGTGTTTTGTCTGGAGCAGGGGTGTCAAACTCAAATACAGAGTGGGCCAAAATTTAAAACCGAACAAAGCCGCGGGCCGAGGTTGAACAAATTAACCTTTTAATAGGGGCCCAAACAAGTTTTGCATTGAATATTGAACAAGCAAGGCTTATATAACTTTATAGTGACATGCAAAATGGAGTTTCAAATAATAATTAAAAAATATCAATGGCATATCAAAAAAATTTAAATAAAAATTGAATGCCTCTTCGGCGGTGGGGTTGAGGTGGACGGGGTTTGGTGATAGCGGGGGGTGTATATTGTAGCGTGCCGGAAGAGTTAGTGTTGCAAGGCGTTCTGGGTATTTGTTCTGTTGTGTTTATGTTGTGTTACAGTGCGGATGTTCTCCCGAAATATGTCATTCTTGTTTGGTGTGGGTTCACAGTGTGGCGCATATTTGTAACAGTGTTAAAGTTGTTTATATGGCCACCCTCAGTGTGACCTGTATGGCTGTTGACCAAGTATGCCTTGCATTCACTTGTGTGTGTGTATAAGCCGCATATATTATGTGACTGGGCCGGCAGGCTGTTTGTATGGAAGAAAAGTGGACGTGGAGACAGGTTGTAGAGAACGCCAAAGCCAATGCCTTTAAAGCCCACCCCAAATATTGTCCGGGATGAAATTCGGGAGGGGCACTGTACTTTGGGAGTCTCTCAAGAAAATTGAGAGGGTTGGCAAGTAAGAGTATTAGCGGTGAATGCGGAGTTACAGCAGCGGGCCAGCTCTAATGTTAATTTGATATTGCCTCAAGGGCCAAGTGAAATTACACGGCGGGCCAGAGTTTGACACCCATGCTGTAAGTAATCACCTTTAGCTCATTATTATATAATGACGGAGCAGGAATGGGTTTTGATTGATTGATTGATACTTTTATTAGTAGATTGCACAGAGTTTGACACCCATGGTCTAGACTCTAGAGGATTATTCATGATTTGTACATTTACAGAATGTGCTTGTTCTATTTTTGGCCAAAGTAAAACAAAGAAGTTGTCTTTATTTTTAAGTTATCATGCCATGATTTTACTCTTCCGGCCCACTTGGGAATAGATTTTCCTCCCTGCGGCCCCTGAGCTAAAATGAGTTTGACACCCCTGGTCTAGCTCATTGGTTCTTAACCTGGGTTTAATCGAACTTTAGGGGTTCGGTGAGTCGGCGTCAGGGGTTCGGTGGAGCCTCCACCGCGGAAGTCAAGCCACACCCGACTCATCGTGTACATAAAAACTTCTCCCTATCGTCATATTATGGATACGGCAACAGCAGAAGTCAAACTGATTTGCAGGCGTCTAAATTGTTGTAAGTTCATGCATTGTGTTGGTTTTGTTCTTTGAACAAGATGATGTTCATGCACGGTTCATTTTGTGCACCAGTAAAAAAATCACATAACTTTGTCTTGAATTTGAAAAGAAAATTATTTTTCACTAAAGAAGGGTTCGGTGAATGCGCATATGAAACTGGAGGGGACCCCAAAAAGGGAATAAGCGGTAGGAAATGAATGGATGGATGGATGGGTTCGGTACTTCCAACAAGGTTAAGAACCACTGGTCTAGCTGCAAGCCAGGACACGCCCACGCACGCGCTGCAATCATTTTTTTTGGGGGGGTTGTCATGAAAAAGTGAGTTTTTTTTAGTTGGTTCACTAATTGTAAGTGTATCTTGTGTTTTTTTATGTTGATTTAATTTAACAAAAAAAAAAACATTAAAAAAATTAATAAAAAATTATTATGCGGCGCGGTACCGATCGAGCAGCGGCCCAGTACCGGGCTGCGGCCCGGTGGTTGGGGACCACTGCACTGTAGTAAAAAAAAAAAAAGAGTTGGTTCGTTATTCGAATCCCTGGGAACGAATCTCTTTTCACGTACAGGAAATGCCCTTTGGGACCTGCAATGTAATGCCCATTTGATAGTAGACTCTTACTGACACCTGGTGGCCATATGACAATACTACACCTCATTAGTTTGGCCACTTCCGGGTTGAGACAATTGAGAAGTAGACAAGTTGTGTTAGCTCTTAAAAGCCTTGGGAAAGATAAGTCTGTAAACTGTTTAACTGCGGCCCGGTGGTTGGGGACCACTGCACTGTAGTAAAAAAAAAAAAAGAGTTGGTTCGTTATTCGAATCCCTGGGAACGAATCTCTTTTCACGTATAGGAAATGCCCTTTGGGACCTGCAATGTAATGCCCATTTGATAGTAGACTCTTACTGACACCTGGTGGCCATATGACAATACTACACCTCATTAGTTTGGCCACTTCCGGGTTGAGACAATTGAGAAGTAGACAAGTTGTGTTAGCTCTTACAGGCCTTGGGAAAGATAAGTCTGTAGACTGTTTTAACTTGTTTATGTAACTCTATATTTATGTGGAAAGTGGTTAAGTTTGATACTAAGATGTTTAATGAAAAACTATTTTTGTGCATTTTCAATGGAAGTTTTATCCATCCATCCATTTTCTACCACCGCTTATTCCCTTTGGGGTCGCGGGGGGCGCTGTTGCCTATCTCAGCTGGCACAAATATTTTTAATGGCCTATTAACGCACACACTACCCTTGAGATGTGTTTTTTTTTAGAAAAGTATTGAAAAATATCAAAACACATTTTGGTACCAGTACTGGTACCAAAATTATGGTATCGGCACAAACCTAGTGTATATATATATATATATATATATATATATATATATATATATATATATATATATATATATATTTAATTATTTATTGCTGTCAAAGTAACTATAAATTTCAATAATGGCACAAATATTTTTAATGGCCTATTCACACATTACCCTTAAGATGTGTCGTAGCGGGGAGAACTTGGTTATAGTTCCCTTGCTATTGATGAGCCACAAGCGAGCAGAAATAGATAGATAGATAGATAGTTAGTACTTTATTGATTCCTTCAGGAGAGTTCCTTCGGGAAAATTAAAATGAAATGGACGAAGGAAAGTTTACCTTATGGAACTATCAGCTTCAAAGCCATGGCAAGTTGTTCTCCTGACAAGAAAGGACTATTTTTTGCGGTGAGAAGAGGCGACATCCCTGCTGCGCTGCAAACACCTGCTGTGCGCATTGCTCAGAGGTGGGTGTTGCCTCACTCTCGTGTGTCGATTACGGTCAAGGTGCATTTAGATTGTTGCTGTGACTGTTTCAGTAAGAAAGATGACATAAAAGCTCAACAGAAATGAAAGACGGTCGTCAGGAAGTAGAAAGGAGACTTTTTGTTTGCAAACAGTCAAACTGACATCAAAACATGTCAAGACACACAATCACACACTTTTCCGGCTTCAAAATAAAAGCGCTACGCTATACATCCGGTTTAACTACATTTACAAAATAAAAACGTCTTACATTACGATCATGCATTGTCACTAGGGCTGGGCAGGAGAGCGAAATCAAGCGGCCGGTACTACCGGGCACAGATTCACATAAAAGCCAGCGGTGCCATGTTTGGATGGCTGGGTTGTGCGTGACGTCACGTCTGTTTGAACTAACACTCGCCAGGAAAACAGGTGATTTCGAAGCGAAGAAGCACTTAGTAATCTTGCAGCTCATCAATGTTTCGGGACAACAAGCTAACCACGCCAAAGAGAAAACGCTCTAAAGTGTGACTGGTCTTTCCCAAGTGCGATGCCCATGCAAATTATGCTGGCTGCAATATTGATAGCGTGAAAATCAAGACAAGTGACGGGAATACTTCCAATCTGACTAAGCACCTGATTCATTAAACACAGGATTGTTCTCCTGGAAGAAGAGTGAGCCAAGTTGGATGTACGACTGCAACTCCTGCGTTTGGCAGTCAACTACGGGGGAAGAAATGGCTTTAACATTCGGTGACATCATCATTCTCTACATGGGCTCCAGGTAAAAAGCCTTCTGGAAGTTAAACTCTTGAGAGATGCGCTAATTGTTTGCATGCACCAGCTGAAATGTTCCAGACCAAGAAAAATGCATATTGCAACAAGTCTTTTTCCCATGGGAGATATGTTCATAACATTCCTTATATGTTCATAACAAAAGCCATTAAAAATATGCCAGCAGACATTGACTGTATCAGCTGTTTTCAGCCACTTAGTAATCTAGCAGCTATTCAATTAGAAAAGCATATTGATGAATAGAAAGAGGTCTAATATATTTATTTCTCCATATAGCAAGATATATATATATATATATATATATATATATATATATATATATATATATATATATATATATATATATATACATATATGTCTTGATTGGATTATCCAGAGAATAGTGCTCGATACCGTGGTAGAGCGCAATATGTAGGAGTGGGAAAAATCACAAGACTACTTCATCTCTACAGAACTGTTTCATGAGGGGTTCCTCAATCATCAGGAGATTTTAATGGAAGCATTCACATACAATGGTTTATATAGGGCACAGAGTGGGTGGGTACAAGCAGGCGTAGGGTGTGGTGATTGGCTCATGTGTTACCTGGGAGGTGTTTCCGTCTGTGGCGGCATGTTGAAATGATTACAAACACCAGTCGTTTACCAAGCAAAGGTAACACGCAAGGACATTAACACATCCGACACGTACGTAGGATTAACCGAAGGAGCGTTTGAAACCAGATGGAATAATCACAAGGCCTCCTTTAGAAACCAGACTTTGCGGAATTCTACAGAACTCAGCAAGCACATTTGGAACCTCAAAGACAACAATGTTGAATATTCAATAACATGACAAATTCTTGCATCCAGCACACCTTACAACAGTGGTAATAAAAGATGCAACCTATGCTTAAAAGAGAAACTGTTTGTTATATATCATCCAGATCTGTCATCCCTCAACAAGCGCAGTGAAAACATTTCAACACGCCTGCCTGTACCCACCCACTCTGTGTCCTATATAAACCATTGTATGTGAATGCTTCCATTAAAATCTCCTGATGATTGAGGGAACCCCTCATGAAACAGTTCTGTAGAGATGAAGTAGTCTTGTGATTTTTCCCACACCTACATATATATATATATATATATATATATATATATATGTATGCAGATAAAACTGAAAACATTTGAATAGGATTTAAAAGTTCATTCATGTCAGTATTTCAAGTTCCAACGTGGAACTAAAATGTGACAGAAAGAAAGTGAAATATGTCACACTTGCTGCTGAGACAGATTCCACAAGCAGTTGAGGTGAGTGTTTGTTATTTGTAACAGACTGTAGTAGGGCTGCAACTAACGATTAATTTGATAATTGATTAATCTGTTGATTATTACTTCGATTAATTGATAAATAATCGGATGAAAGAAACAAACTACATTTCTATCTTTTCCAGTACTTTATTTTAAAAAACAGCGTACTGGCACCATGTCCTTTCGACTTGCCAAATAAAACAAGGCAAGTGTTACGAAAATGTTTTTTGTTTTTTTAATAAAGTGCACAATTGTCCTGCACAATAGCAATAATTTTGCTTAGGGGAATTTCAAACCTGGCTATTACCTATTCCAACCATTCTGCAATGTTGGATGCTGAATGTCTTTCCTCTAGTGACATGGTGGTAAGGCAGATTGACTTCATGTTCCATTCTTCAATGTAGTGGCATGTATTGTCAAGGTAGGCTACACTTGTCCACACATCAGTAATGAGAGCAATTTGCTCTGGGTGGCTTTTATGTCAGTCTACACTGTTTGGAACATCTGCTCGTACTTTCTCTCCATCAGTTTGGTAAAATGGTTGCTCGAGGGAAGAGTGTAACCAGGGTTGAGGACGTGAATCATTTGTCTGAAACCTTCATCCTCCACCATTGATATTAGCCTCATGTCAGTTAGCAACATATTCAGGATAGCATCAGTCAGTGCAGCCGCTTGCCATGGTGTGCAGACCTTCCTTTATACCAAGTCGCCAATGCTGGCTTGTTTCTTTCTGAAATGAGAGAAACCATATTATGAACGTACATAGTAGCATCTTTTACATGTAACTCAATACATACCCAGTTGATTTAATTAATCATTTCTGACGTAAAAGACAAATACGCCACTACATTGAAAAAAACTGCTAAATTAAATTCAAGATTCAAGATTCAAGATTGTTTATTGCCATATGCACAGTTAAACAAACAGTTTGCCGTACAATGAAAATCTTACTTTGCTAGTCCACCCTTCAACAAGTCACATGGTATTTAGCTAAAAATAAAAAGTATATAGAAGGCACAGTAAGTAACATTTATTGCACATTCTGATTGACAGTCAACAGTATAAATATGGAGGTGACCTTGGGTCACAGCAGCAGTTAAAGTGTCTTTAGTGATGGTTCACAGTTCGGGGGTGGTCAAGGTAGCTGTCTTTTGTTCAAAAAGACGAAAGTAAAAACGGGGGAGGGGCTAGCATTCACAAGTTAGCATTCACAAGCCTGATGGCCTGTGGGTAGAAACTGTTTGTCAGTCTCGTAGTCCTGGATTTCAGGCTCCTGCATAAATGGACATTAGAGTTGCAGAATATACCAAATACTACACAGAAATGTAACTCATCAGATCAGAACTGGATCAGATAATGCAGTGGTTCTCAACCTTTTTTAATTCAAGTACCCCTAATCAAAGCAAAGCATTTTTGTTTGAAAAAAAGAAATAAAGAGGTCCTTGATTACATTTGTCATTAGGGCCCCGAATCACAGCTTAATAAGACCCAGGACAGCTGAGTGGTTAACACTGTTGACCACCAAGCAAGGGGAACTGGGTTCTAATCTTAGTAAGGACTCAGTGTTTCTTTTTCAGTAGTGAGACAGGTGTTCAATTAAATATGTCATTGGGGCCCGAAATCTTCCACTAAGAATACCAAGGATAGCTGAGTGGTTACGGCAGCTATCTCCCAATGAAAGAGTACGGGGTTCAAATCCCTGCCAGGTTCACCGGTAACAATGAAAGCTCCAGCAGCAAGAGTAAATGTTTTGTATCATAGTTTACTGAGACAGGTTCGCAAATAAATATGTCATTGGGGCCCGAAATCTTGTATAAAGAAGACCAAGGATAGCTGAGTGGTTAGAGCAGCTATCTCTCAATGAAAGAGTACGGGGTTCAAATCCCTGCTAGGTTCACTGGCAACTTTGAAAGCTCCAGCAGCAAGAGTAAATGTTTTGTATCATAGTTTACTGAGACAGGTTCGCAAATAAATATATCATTGGGGCCCGAAATCTTGTATAAAGAAGACCAAGGATAGCTGAGTGGTTAGAGCAGCTATCTCTCAATGAAAGAGTACGGGGTTCAAACCCCTGCCAGGTTCACTGGCAACTTTGAAAGCTCCAGCAGCAAGAGTAAATGTTTTGTATCATAGTTTACTGAGACAGGTTCGCAAATAAATATGTCATTGGGGCCCGAAATCTTGTATAAAGAAGACCAAGGGTAGCTGAGTGGTTAGAGCAGCTATCTCTCAATGAAAGAGTACGGGGTTCAAATCCCTGCCAGGTTCACCGGTAACAATGAAAGCTCCAGCAGCAAGAGTAAATGTTTTGTATCATAGTTTACTGAGACAGGTTCGCAAATAAATATGTCATTGGGGCTCGAAATCTTCCTCTAAGAAGACCAAGGATAGCTGAGTGGTTAGAGCAGCTATCTCTCAATGAAAGAGTACGGGGTTCAAATCCCTGCTAGGTTCACTGGCAACTTTGAAAGTTCCAGCAGCAAGAGTAAATGTTTTGTATCATAGTTTACTGAGACAGGTTCGCAAATAAATATATCATTGGGGCTCGAAATCTTCCTCTAAGAAGACCAAGGATAACTGAGTGGTTAGAGCAGCTATCTCCCAATGAAAGAATACGGGGTTCAAATCCCTGCCAGGTTCACTGGCAACTATGAAAGCTCCAGCAGCAAGAGTAAATGTTTTGTATCATAGTTTACTGAGACAGGTTCGCAAATAAATATGTCATTGGGGCCCGAAATCTTGTATAAAGAAGACCAAGGATAGCTAAATGGTTAAACAGCTAGCTCCCAATCAATGGGTTCTGGGTTCAATCCCAGTCAGGTCAAAGGGCTTGCCAAGCCAAAACATGCAGGAGTGGGGACGCCGGGCAATGTGCGGGTGTATCACCTCCCCCACACAAAGTAAAGCTAAGTGGTAGCTGGTTAATTAACTTATAGTTAAAAAGGTAAGTATGGGTAATAATAAAAACAAATAGTCTGTTAGCTCCTCCTGTGTGCTGAGGCTAAAGTTGGTAAGTGTACCATCGGTAATTCCTGGCTGGGATGGGTGGGAATAGGAACATGAATAATTAATCATTGTGAGTGTTGACCAATCAGCTCTCCTTGGTTAATTGGTCAATTGGTTAATTAAGAAAAATACCAATAAATACAACAAATTGGAATAATTGCAGAGAGAAAAAAATCTAATTGGATAATGAAAAACAAAAGAAAAAAAAGGATGAATAAAAACAGGGGAAGTCAATGGATAATCATATGAGACAATAAATAAGAAAAGATAAAAGACGGTGGACGAATCCTCCTCCGTCTGACTAATTGCGATTGGATGATAAAAATGATAAATTATTAATAATTGGATGATGAAAAAAAGTTAAAGCACAACTAAAATATGTATTTCCTCATATTTTTTAATAAATGATATGCACAATTTTCTTTCTTTTCTTAATTGTCTTTTTATTATTATCCATCCCATCTTTTTTCATTATCCATTTAGAATTTTTTCTCTCTTCAATTATTCCAATTTGTTGTACTTATTAATACTTTTTTTTATCAATTAATTGTTGGTCAGACCGAGGAGAGCTGATTGGTCAACACTCACAATGATTAATTATTCATGTTCCTATTCCCACCCATCCCAGCCAGCAATTACCGATGGTACACTTACCAACTTTAGCCTCAGCACATAGGAGGAGCTAACCCCCGAGGTTACCCTTAGACTTTTGGACTATAGACTATTTGTTATTATTATTACCCATACTTAACTTTAAGTTAATTAACCAGCTACCACCTAGCTTTACTTTGTGTGGGGGAGGTGACACACCCCATATTGTCCGGCGTCCCCACTCCTGCATTCTTTGGCTTGGCAAGCCGATCGACCTGACTGGGATTGAACCCAGAACCCTTCTATTGGGAGCTAGCCGTTTAACCATTCAGCTATCCTTGGTCTTCTGTAGACAAGATTTCGGGCCCCAATGATGTATTTATTTGCGAACCTGTCTCAGTAAACTATGATACAAAACATTTACTCTTGCCACTGGAGCTTTCATAGTTACTGGTGAACCTAGGTGGGATTTGAACCTTGCACTCTTTAAATTGGGAGCTAGCCGCTTTAACCATTCATCTATCCTTGGATGTCTTGGGCATAGATTTCGGGCCCCAATGATGTATTTATTTGCGAACCAGTCTCAGTAAACTATGATACAAAACATTTACTCTTGTCGCTGGAGCTTTCATAGTTACCAGTGAACCTGGCAGGGATTTGAACCTTGCACTCTTTGATTGGGAACTAGCTGCATTAACCATTCAGCTATCCTTGGATGTCTTACGCACAGATTTCGGGCCCCAATGACATATTTATTTGCGAACCTGTCTCAGTAAACTATGATATAAAAAATGAGTCTTGCCACTGGAGCTTTCATAGTTACTGGTGAACCTAGGTGGGATTTGAACCTTGCACTCTTTAAATTGGGAGCTAGCCGCTTTAACCATTCATCTATCCTTGGATGTCTTGGGCATAGATTTCGGGCCCCAATGATGTATTTATTTGCGAACCAGTCTCAGTAAACTATGATACAAAACATTTACTCTTGTCGCTGGAACTTTCATAGTTACCAGTGAACCTGGCAGGGATTTGAACCTTGCACTCTTTGATTGGGAACTAGCTGCATTAACCATTCAGCTATCCTTGGATGTCTTACGCACAGATTTCGGGCCCCAATGACATATTTATTTGCGAACCTGTCTCAGTAAACTATGATATAAAAAATGAGTCTTGCCACTGGAGCTTTCATAGTTACCGATGGACCTGGGTTGGATTTGAATCCAGACCACTTTGATTCGCAGCTGGCTGCTTTAACCACTCAGCTACCCTTGGACTTCTTATGGACAAATTTCGGACCCCAATGACATATTTGATTGCGAACCTGTCTCGGTAATCTATGATATAAAACACTAACTCACCCGGCTGGAGATTTCCTAGTTATGGATGGTCCTGACTGGGATTTGAACCATGTACACTTTGATGGGGAGGAAGCTGCTTCAACTACTCAGCTATCCTCGGTCTACTGAAAGCGAGATTTCAGGCCCCAATGACATATTTAATTGCAAACCGTTCATGGTAAACTATGATATAAAACTGTGACTGGAGATTTCCAAGTTACCGATGGACCTGACCGATGAACTTCCTACCCTTTGATTGGAAGATAGCTGCTTTAACCACTCAGCTTGAGAACCGGTCGCACTAAACCACAATGATAGTGGGAAAAAAAAACACTGACTCTTGACTGAGATTTGAACCCAGTTTCCCTTGCTTATTGATCAATGGTGTCAACCACTCAGCTCTTCCAACTGGAACTTTTCGAGTTTGTGCTTTACCTGACCAGGACTAGAAACCAGTACCCCTTGGTTAACAGTTATTGGTGTTAACCACTCAGTTTTCTTGGGTCTTCTTAAGAACAGATTTTGGGCCCCAATAACATATTTAATAGTGAACCTGTCGCAGTAAACTATGATCGAGTTGCGACAAAACACCAACTCTTCCAAGTGAAGTTTTGTATGTCACATCATGCTAACATCAATATTTATGGAACATGTTCACAAAAAAGCTGTCAACACTGAATATTTCATTTCTTTTCACAGTTTATGAACTTACATTTATAATTTGTTGATTATTGTTTTTCAGCTGTTTGTAAATGTTGCAACGAATCGATGACTAAATTAATCGCCAACTATTTTTATAATCGATTAGTTGTTGCAGCCCTAGAATATAGTAACAATCACGCTTTTCAAGGTTAAAACTACCAAAATGCCCCCCACAGTCTGACTTGTCATTTTGTGGCCCTCAGTGGGAAAGGTTTAGGCCCCCCGGCTTTAGAGAAATATGACTCAGATGTTATTACATATGTTGACCAGAGGGGGGAGCACTTTTAAAAGCGACACACAGTCAATCTGAAAAAATCACTTCTTTTTTGGGACCAACCTCGTTTTGGTGCAAAAGAGACATTGTCTATAACAGGGGTGTCAAACTCAAATACAGAGTGGGCCAAAATTTAAAACCGAACAAAGCCACGGGCCAAAGTTGAACAAATTAACCTTTTAATAGGGACCCAAACAAGTTTTGCAATGAATATTGAACAAGCAAGGCTTAAATAGGGCAGCACGGTGGAACATCTGCCTCACAATACGAAGGTCCGGATTAATGCTGGGTTCAATCCCGGGCTCGGGATCTTTTTGTGTGGAGTTTGCATGTTCTCCCCGTGACTGCGTGGGTTCCTCTCCGGGTACTCGGGCTTCCTCCCATGCAACAGGCAGAGCTTATATAACGTAATAGTGCAAAATCAATTTTCAAAAAACATCAGTGGTATATTAAATTAAATGTAATTAAAAAAATGAATGCCTCTTTTCTATTTGCAGGCTTCTGAGGTAAATATGAACATTAACTTTTTCCACAGGCTAATAAATTCAAAAATAAAATAAACATTAGGTGGGCGGGGTTTGGTGGCAGCGGGGGGGTGTATATTGTAGCATTCCAGAAGAGTTAGTGCTGCAAGGGGTTTTGGGCATTTGTTCTGTTGTGTTTATGTTGTGTTACGGTGCGGGTGTTCTCCCGAAATGTGTTTTTTCATTGTTGTTTGGCGTGGGTTCACAGTGTGGCGCATATTTGTAACAGTGTTAAAGTTGTTTATACGGTCACCCTCAGTGTGACCTGTATGGCTGTTGACCAAGTATGTGTGTGTGCAAGCCGCATATATTATGTGACTGTGTATATGGTGGAAAAGAGGACGTGATGGCCTGTTGTAGAGGACGGTGCCTTTAAGGCACGCTCCCAATATTGTTGTCCGGGTGGAAATCGGGAGAATGGTTGCCCAGGGAGATTTTCGGGAAGGGCAGTAAAATTCGGGAGTCTCCCGGGAAAATCGGGAGGGTTGGCAAGTATGTGTGTTACCGGCGGGCCAGCTTTAATGTTAATTTGATATTGCCTCAAGGGCCAAATGAAATTAAACGGCCAAATTTGGCCCGCGGGCCAGAGTTTGATACCCATGGTCTATTAGATGCAATGTTATTGGGAGCATCACTTCTTCACACCTCCACATATGGAAGATACTTTTCTACTACTGTAACGTATTATTTTCGGGTCTCCCGGTGTCTAGCATTAAAAGATTACAGTTGGTACAAAATGCGGCTGCTAGACTTTTGACAAGAACAAGAAAGTTTGATCACATTACGCCTGTACTGTATATACCTTTATATACATATATACATACATATATACCTATACTGGCTCACCTGCACTGGCTTCTTGTGCACTTAAGATGTGACTTTAAGGTTTTACTACTTACGTATAAAATACTACACGGTCTAGCTCCATCCTATCTTGCCGATTGTATTGTACCATATGTCCCGGCAAGAAATCTGCGTTCAAAAGACTCCGGCTTATTAGTGATCCCCAAAGCCCAAAAAAAGTCTGCGGGCTATAGAGCTTTTTCATTTCGGGCTCCAGTACTCTGGAATGCCCTCCCGGTAACAGTTCGAGATGCCACCTCAGTAGAAGCATTTAAGTCTCACCTTAAAACTCATTTGTATACTCTAGCCTTTAAATAGACTCCCTTTTTAGACCAGTTGATCTGCCGTTTCTTTTCTTTTTCTTCTATGTCCCACTCTCCCTTGTGGAGGGGGTCCGGTCCGATCCGGTGGCCATGTACTGCTTGCCTGTGTATCGGCTGGGGACATCTCTGCGCTGCTGATCAGCCTCCGCTTGGGATGGTTTCCTGCCGGCTCCGCTGTGAACGGGACTCTCGCTGCTGTGTTGGATCCGCTTTGGACTGGACTCTCGCGACTGTGTTGGATCCATTATGGATTGATCTTTCACAGTATCATGTTCTCATATGTTCTCATAGTCATCAGTATCATCAGTATCACAGTATCACGTTCTCATAGTCATCATTGTCACCGATGTCCCACTGGGTGTGAGTTTTCTTTGCCCTTATGTGGGCCTACCGAGGATGTCGTAGTGGTTTGTGCAGCCCTTTGAGACACTAGTGATTTAGGGCTATATAAGTAAACATTGATTAATTGATGGATTGATTCTTCATGTCTCAAGAAGGGTAGGAAGACAAGAACACACACACACACACACACACACACACACACACACGCACACACACTTCAGTTGTAGTCCAAACACCATGAAAAAAATCCCTGAAATTGAGCTGCTCGGGTTAAGAATAAATCACCAACTGAATTATTCTTGTCAGATAAAGAAGATAGTGAGCAGAACTGTTTGTGTTATCAGACGATGTGTCTAATTGACAGTCACTGGTTTTGTCTCAACAACATGATTGCTCTGTGATTTTGGTCATGTGCTCCAAAGAAAGATATTCAGAAGCTCCAATTTATGCAAAATAAGACCACACGATTGGCATTGAAGTGCCCACTTTGGACTAGTTGTTGTTGATAAGCGCTTACTTAAAACCCTAATAATGTTTTTTTTACTATTCATACTATAACAAGACCAACAATCTCCCGCTGTAAAATATCACATTTGTGAGGGACCGACAACAGACTAATGGGAGCTGGAATAGGCTGCCTCGTGTATTGAAGGAGTCAAATGATGTAAGGGCTTTTAAAAACAAGCTTAAAGAGCAACCACACTAAAGACTGTTCTCTTCTATTTTTATTTCATTTATGATGGATTGTAGGGATGTTTATGTCTAACATTTTCTCGGCATATCCTTTGTTATTGAGTGTCTTGTCTAAGTATGTATTGTTGAGCCTTGAAGTATAAGATGTATTTGTCCTGTGTGATGGACCCCAGGAGCTGTGTAGCAACTAGTCCAAGTCCAAGTCTTGAAGTATATGTTGTATTTGTCCTGTGTGATGGACCCCAGGAGCTGTGTAGGAACTAGTCCAAGTCCAAGTCCAAGTGTTGAAGTATATGTTGTATTTGTCCTGTTTGATGGACCCCAGGAGCTGTGTAGCAACTAGTCCAAGTCCAAGTCCAAGTCTTGAAGTATATGTTGTATTTGTCCTGTGTGATGGACCCCGGGAGCGGTGTAGCAACTAGTCGAAGACCAAGTCCAAGTCTTGAAGTATATGTTGTATTTGTCCTGTGTGATGGACCCCAGGAGCTGCGTAGCAACTAGTCGAAGTCCAAGTCCAAGTCTTGAAGTATATGTTGTATTTGTCCTGTGTGATGGACCCCAGGAGCTGTGTAGCAACTAGTCCAAGTCCAAGTCTTGAAGTATATGTTGTATTTGTCCTGTGTGATGGACCCCAGGAGCTGCGTAGCAACTAGTCGAAGTCCAAGTCCAAGTCTTGAAGTATATGTTGTATTTGTCTTGTGTGATGGACCCCAGGAGCTGCGTAGCAACTAGTCGAAGTCCAAGTCCAAGTCTTGAAGTATATGTTGTATTTGTCTTGTGTGATGGACCCCAGGAGCTGCGTAGCAACTAGTCGAAGTCCAAGTCCAAGTCTTGAAGTATATGTTGTATTTGTCCTGTGTGATGGACCCCAGGAGCTGCGTAGCAACTAGTCCAAGTCCAAGTCCAAGTCTTGAAGTATGTTGTATTTGTCCTGTGTGATGGACCCCAGGAGCTGCGTAGCAACTAGTCGAAGTCCAAGTCCAAGTCTCACTAATGGGGATCCTACTAAGAAGTTACGAACAAGTTAGTCAAGACTAACAGTTTTTTCACTGAATACTTACTTACTCTTACTCAAATATTGATTTCTAATGAAATATGTACATGGAAACATACTCTAATAACTTGAAGAAAATAATGTAGATTAAAAATCAATTACAAACATAAATGTATACATATATGTTTTTAAATTAACTAAAAGCTTACCTTTTTTATATTTGCATAGTATGTATATATTATTAATGTGCCAACAGGACAATGACCCCAAACACACCGCAAAAGTGGTCAAGGAATGGCTCTTGTTACTGACTTTTATTCATGTTTATTTATGACTTAGAATGCATTGAAACAATAAATCTGTCGTCATGTCTTTAAGATAATGATTGTGAACGATAGGCAACCTTTAAGAATGTGTCTGTAGTGTTCTAGCAATGGACACAAACTGTCATTCAAAAACACTCCACAAGATGAAGCTGTTGTCAGGAGTAATTGTTTGTGTTGGCTGTTTTCACTCCTGTTCCTGTTGTCAGGAGTAATTATTTGTGTTTGGCTGTTTTCACTCCTGTTCCTGTTGTCAGGAGTAATTGTTTGTGTTTGGCTGTTTTCACTCCTGTTCCTGTTTTCAGGAGTAATTGTTTGTGTTTGGCTGTTTTCACTCCTGTTCCAGTTGTCAGGAGTAATTGTTTGTGTTTGGCTGTTTTCACTCCTGTTCCTGTTGTCAGGAGTAATTGTTTGTGTTTGGCTGTTTTCACTCCTGTTCCTGTTGTCAGGAGCAATGGTTTGTGTTTGGCTGTTTTCACTCCTGTTCCAGTTGTCAGGAGTAATTGTTGGTGTTTGGCTGTTTTCACTCCTGTTCCTGTTGTCAGGAGTAATTGTTTGTGTTTGGCTGTTTTGATTCCTGTTCCTGATGTCAAGAGTAATTGTTTGTGTTTGGCTGTTTTCACTCCTGTTCCTGTTGTCAGGAGTAATTCAATCAATCATCAATCAATGTTTACTTATATAGCCCTAAATCACTAGTGTCTCAAAGGGCTGCACAAACCACTACGACATCCTTGGTAGGCCCACATAAGGGCAAGGAAAACTCACACCCAGTGGGACGTCGGTGACAATGATGACTATGAGAACCTTAGAGAGGAGGAAAGCAATGGATGTCGAGCGGGTCTAACATGATACTGTGAAAGTTCAATCCATAATGGATCCAACACAGTCGCGAGAGTCCAGTCCAAAGCGGATCCAACACAGCAGCGAGAGTCCCGTTCACAGCGGAGCCAGCAGGAAACCATCCCAAGCGGAGGCGGATCAGCAGCGCAGAGATGTCCCCAGCCGATACACAGGCAAGCAGTACATGGCCACCGGATCGGACCAAACCCCCTCCACAAGGGAGAGTGGGACATAGAAGAAAAAGAAAAGAAACGGCAGATCAACTGGTCTAAAAAGGGAGTCTATTTAAAGGCTAGAGTATACAAATGAGTTTTAAGGTGAGACTTAAATGCTTCTACTGAGGTGGCATCTCGAACTGTTACCGGGAGGGCATTCCAGAGTACTGGAGCCCGAACGGAAAACGCTCTATAGCCCGCAGACTTTTTTTGGGCTTTAGGAATCACTAATAAGCCGGAGTCTTTTGAAGGCAGATTTCTTGCCGGGACATATGGTACAATACAATCGGCAAGATAGGATGGAGCTAGACCGTGTAGTATTTTATACGTAAGTAGTAAAACCTTAAAGTCACATCTTAAGTGCACAGGAAGCCAGTGCAGGTGAGCCAGTACAGGTATATATGTAGATATATATGTATATAAAGGTATATACAGTATAGGTATATATGTATGTATATATGTATATAAAGGTATATACAGTACAGGCGTAATGTGATCAAACTTTCTTGTTCTTGTCAAAAGTCTAGCAGCCGCATTTTGTACCAACTGTAATCTTTTAATGCTAGACATGGGGAGACCCGAAAATAATACGTTACAGTAGTCGAGGCGAGACGTAACAAACGCATGGATAATGATCTCAGCGTCTTTAGTGGACAGAATGGAGCGAATTTTAGCGATATTACGGAGATGAAAGAAGGCCGTTTTAGTAACGCTTTTAATGTGTGACTCAAAGGAGAGAGTTGGGTCGAAGATAATACCCAGATTCTTTACCGTGTCGCCTTGTTTAATTGTTTGGTTGTCAAATGTTAGAGTTGTATCATTAAATAGAGGTCGGTGTCTAGCAGGACCGATAATCAGCATTTCCGTTTTTTTGGCGTTGAGTTGCAAAAAGTTAGCGGACATCCATTGTTTAATTTCATTAAGACACGCCTCCAGCTGACTACAATCCGGCGTGTTGGTCAGCTTTAGGGGCATGTAGAGTTGGGTGTCATCAGCATAACAGTGAAAGCTAACACCGTATTTGCGTATGATGTCACCTAGCGGCAGCATGTAGATGCTGAAGAGTGCAGGGCCAAGGACCGAACCCTGGGGAACTCCACACGTTACCTTAACGTAGTCCGAGGTCACATTGTTATGGGAGACACACTGCATCCTATCAGTAAGATAAGAGTTAAACCAAGACAGGGCTAAGTCTGACATACCAATTCGTGTTTTGATACGTTCTAATAAAATATTATGATCGACGGTATCGAAAGCAGCGCTAAGATCGAGGAGCAGCAACATAGATGACGCATCAGAATCCATCGTTAGCAATAGATCATTAGTCATTTTTGCGAGGGCTGTCTCCGTGGAGTGATTTGCCCTGAAACCGGATTGAAAGGTTTCACATAGATTGTTAGACGCTAAGTGTTCATTTAACTGCTCCGCAACAATTTTTTCAAGGATTTTTGAAATAAAGGGAAGGTGAGACACCGGTCGGTAGTTTACCATGAGGTCAGGATCGAGGTTAGGTCTTTTAAGAAGAGGATGAATAACCGCTTTTTTGAATGCTAGGGGAACAGTGCCCGAGGAGAGTGATAAGTTTATAATATTTAGCACTGATGGACCTAATAATACAAAGAGCTCCTTGATCAGTTTCCCAGGAAGAGGGTCAAGTAAACATGTTGTCTGTTTTATTCCATTTACACGTTGTAACAATTCCTCTAATGTTATTTCCTCAAAACGAGAGAAACTATTTTGGAGGGCAGTATCCGCCGTATATACCATCGTGTCAGTGTTAATAGAACCCCGTTGTAGCTGGGACGCATTGTCTTTAATCTCCTTTCTAATGACTTCAATTTTCTTACTAAAGAATTGCATAAAGTCATCAGCTGAGTGGGTGGAGCTACTGGAAGGAGTCCCTTGTTGGGTTAGCGATGCTACCGTACTAAACAAAAATTTAGGATCGTTTTTATTACGGTGGATGAGATTTGAGTAATAATTAGCTTTAGCTAAGGTAAGCATGCGTTTATAAGTTATTAAACCATCACTCCATGCTTGATGGTGCACCTCAAGTTTAGTCGTGCGCCATTTGCGTTCCAGCTTTCTACATAATAATTTCTGAGCTCTAGTTTCTTCTGTAAACCACGGGGTGCGCTTTTTTGGAGCCTTTTTTAACTTTAGCGGTGCTATGTTATCAATGGTTTCGCGCAGGGCGTCGTTAAAGTTGTTAGTGAGGTTATCAATAGAGCCCACATACTTTGGGAATGGTGCCATTATTGTTTGTGTTTGGCTGTTTTGATTCCTGTTCCTGTTGTCAGGAGTAATTGTTTGTGTTTGGCTGTTTTCACTCCTGTTGTCAGGAGCAATTGTTTGTGTTTGGACTCCTATTGTCAGGAGTAATCGTTTGGGTTTGGCTGTTTTCGCTCCTGTTCCTGTTGTCAGAATTAATTGTTTGTGTTTGGCTGTTTTCACTCCTGTTCCTGTTGTCAGGAGTAATTGTTTGTGTTTGGCTGTTTTAATTCCTGTTCCTGTTGTCAGGAGTAATTGCTTGTGTTTGGCTGTTTTCACTCCTGTTCCTGTTGTTAGGAGTAATTGTTTGTGTTTGGCTGTTTTGATTCCTGTTCCTGTTGTCAGGAGTAAATGCTTGTGTTTGGCTGCTTTCACTCCTGTTCCTGTTGTCAGGAGTAATTGTTTGTGTTTGGCTGTTTTGATTCCTGTTCCTGTTGTCAGGAGTAAATGCTTGTGTTTGGCTGTTTTCACTCCTGTTCCTGTTGTCAGGAGTAATTGCTTGTGTTTGGCTGTTTTGATTCCTGTTCCTGTTGTCAGGAGTAATTGCTTGGGTTTGGCTGTTTTCGCTCCTGTTCCTGTTGTCAGAATTAATTGTTTGTGTTTGGCTGTTTTCACTCCTGTTCCTGTTGTCAGGAGTAATTGTTTGTGTTTGACTGTTTTGACTCCTGTTCCTGTTGTCAAGAGTAATTGTTTGTGTTTGGCTGTTTTCACTCCTGTTCCTGTTGTCAGGAGTAATTGCTTGTGTTTGGCTGTTTTGACTCCTGTTCCTGTTGTCAAGAGTAATTGTTTGTGTTTGGCTGTTTTCACTCCTGTTCCTGTTGTCAGGAGTAATTGTTTGTGTTTGGCTGTTTTCACTCCTGTTCCTGTTATCAGGAGTAATTGTTTGTGTTTGGCTGTTTTGATTCCTGTTCCTGTTGTCAGGAGTAATTGTTTGTGTTTGGCTGTTTTCACTCCTGTTCCTGTTGTCAAGAGTAATTGTTTGTGTTTGGCTGTATTGATTCCTGTTCCTGTTGTCAGGAGTAATTGTTTGTGTTTGGCTGTTTTCACTCCTGTTGTCAGGAGCAATTGTTTGTGTTTGGACTCCTATTGTCAGGAGTAATTGTTTGGGTTTGGCTGTTTTTGCTCCTGTTCCTGTTGTCACGATTAATTGTTTGTGTTTGGCTGTTTTCACTCCTGTTCCTGTTGTCAGGAGTAATTGTTTGTGTTTGGCTGTTTTCACTCCTGTTCCTGTTATCAGGAGTAATTGTTTGTGTTTGGCTGTTTTGATTCCTGTTCCTGTTGTCAGGAGTAATTGTTTGTGTTTGGCTGTTTTGATTCCTGTTCCTGTTGTCAGGAGTAATTGTTTGTGTTTGGCTGTTTTCACTCCTTTTGTTAGGAGTAATTGTTTCTGTTTGGACTCCTGTTGTCAGGATTAATTATTTGGGTTTGGCTGTTTTCACTCCTGTTCCTGTTGTCAGGAGCAATTGTTTGTGTTTGGACTCCTATTGTCAGGAGTAATTGTTTGGGTTTGGCTGTTTTTGCTCCTGTTCCTGTTGTCACGATTAATTGTTTGTGTTTGGCTGTTTTCACTCCTGTTCCTGTTGTCAGGAGTAATTGTTTGTGTTTGGCTGTTTTCACTCCTGTTCCTGTTGTCAGGAGTAATTGTTTTTGTTTGGCTGTTTTGATTCCTGTTCCTGTTGTCAGGAGTAATTGTTTGTGTTTGGCTGTTTTCACTCATTTTGTTAGGAGTAATTGTTTCTGTTTGGACTCCTGTTGTCAGGATTAATTATTTGGGTTTGGCTGTTTTCACTCCTGTTCCTGTTGTCAGGAGTAATTGTTTGTGTTTGGCTGTTTTCACTCCTGTTCCTGTTGTCAGGAGTAATTGTTTTTGTTTGGCTGTTTTGATTCCTGTTGTTAGGAGTAATTGTTTCTGTTTGGACTCCTGTTGTCAGGATTAATTATTTGTGTTTGGCTGTTTTCACTCCTGTTCCTGTTGTCAGGAGTAATTGTTTGTGTTTGGCTGTTTTCACTCCTGTTGTTAGGAGTAATTGTTTGTGTTTGGACTCCTGTTGTCAGGATTAATTGTTTGTGTTTGGCTGTTTTTTCTCCTGTTCCTGTTGTCAGGGGTAATTGTTTGCGTTTGGCTGTTTTCACTCCTGGGCTCCCCCTACAGCCCCAGAGGCTCATGTATTGTGTTTGTGCTGCTGAATTCATTGATTTCATTGTTGTGGGTCACAAGGACTTTGTGCTCCGCTGTGTTAAGTGTGAATAATGGCTCGTCTTGGGATCATGCTTCTTTTATTATTCACGCTTGATGAAACACAAAGATACAGGAAATGAAGGACATAATGCAAACAGAATCTCTTAATGGACAATAGCATCCTAACAGAGGATGCTTCATAATTTGATGCGCTAGTTGAAGACGTTGGCTTTCAGCAATACTTTATTTGCAGTCGGAGGGACCGTATCCAAGGCAGAGCCACTCGTTGGTATACTCTGTGAATCCAGGAGCCTTGGTGAGGCCACTTCCTGTGTGTGCGGGAAACACAAAATGAGCTCAACATGGAAAAAGTTGGAAGAAATCACGAGCATACCTTGTATGATGTTGCGAAGATTACAGTAGTTAGTGCCGTTATCAAACAAGCTGGCCCAGAAGGCCGACTTTGACGCACCCTGGAGAGCCATCCAAAGAAACTCTTAGATGTTTGCCATATTTTTGTGACAAATCCATTGAGGACTTACATCCACGCGGCAGCCCAGGCTCATGGTCGTGGACGATAAGGTGAAGTTAACGCTCTCCACCTGGCCAAGCGCTGAGGTGTGGTTGGCGTGGATCAGCAGCGGAGTGATCGGACCCAGCTGGGGTGAAGCAAATAGGAGATTATTCACAATGAAGCCATCGTAGAAATCTTGCACGTGTCACCTGGTAGGAGCCCATGATTTTAATCTGAGTCACAATGGCCATGTTGGCCTGGCTGCACGGCACACCCAGCAGCCTGCACAGCAACCAACCATTGTAGCGGACACAACTGGACCACATCCAAAGGAAAAAGGAGGGTTTCTTACCACACGATATTGCAGAAGGCGTTGGTGGAGTCAGCTGGGGCGCCCTGGCTCGCAACGCACAGTCCCAAAACCAGGACAAGAGCTCCGAGTTGAATTTTGGAGGACATGATAGCACACGATAAAAAAAAAGCTGGTGTTGTCCGCAGGTTGGTCAGCTAGGACTGTGTGGGAGCGCTTGCGGTCTCAGGGCGGTTTTAAAGAAGACTTTTAGTGAGAGGGGATCATGCGGCGCCGTGCAAAAGTGATTAGCATGACACTTCACGGCGCTTGTCACACTAGCAGCATGCTTGGGAAATCGGTCTGGTCCTGCCTGGGTTCCACCCGGGTCTCCAACCTAGGTCTTCTGGAATGAAAGAAGAGTGCGCTGGGCACTAGCTCAAAGTCCAGGGCAAGCTCTAAAAGGGCTCATGGTTTTATTTGGTCTACGTTTAAAAGACTTCCTTGTGGTCGACATAACATGTGATGATGATTCTTTGCTGCACATTAGAGATGCGCGGATAGGCAATTATATCATCCGCAACCGCATCACCAAAGTTGTCATCCACCCGCCGTATACCCGAACCAACATTTTATCGGAACCGTACCCGCCCGCCAACGGCCTGCTGAAATACATCAGAGGTCGGCCGCCTTTACCACTCACAGAGCTATTTAACATGTTTCACAGAGTAATGAAGACAATGGGAGCCGCTAACGTTCTCGCGACTATCCAATACCGTTCCTCATGATGACAAGAATAAGGGCGTGCTGTGAAGCCATTGCCTTTGACACCTTCAACAACATGTACGAACCAATTGTTAGTTCTGCAACATGTTGTGTGCAGTTTCCGTAATCACACGTACAAGATTGAAAGGCATACTGGGTGACACAGAGTACACTGATGGTTGTGATATAAACAATTTTAACACTCTTACTAATATGCGCCACGCTGTGAAGCCACACCAAACAAGAATGACAAACACATTTCAGGAGAACATCCTCACAGTAACACAACATAAACGCAACACAAAAAAATACCCAGAATCCTTTGTATGCGTGAGACTTCCTGATTATATTTTACACCCCCGCGCCCCCCAACCCCGCCCACCTTACCGACGCACGGGGGGGTTTGGGGGGGGGGCGGGGTTTACTGCTAGCGGGGTGTATAAAATAATCAGGATGTCTCACGGATGCAAAGGATTCTGGGTATTTGTTGTGTTGCGTTTATGTTGTGTTACTGTGAGGATATTCTCCCGAAATGTGTTTGTCAATCTTGTATTGTGTGGCTTCACAGCGTGGCGCATATTACTAAGAGTGTTAAAATTGTTTATATCACAACCATTAGTGTACTCTGTGTCACCCAGTATGCCTTGAAGTCGTGTGCGTGTCGCCGCAGAAGCCACACACAACATGATGCTGGACTGACAAGCAGGTCGTACATGTTGAAGAAGGCGACAAAGACAATGGCTTCATAGCACAACCTAATACTTATTAACTGTGTGACTGCCGGCAGTCATTCTAGAGAATAATAGCATCTCCTATTGTCTTCTTCGCTTTATGACACGGGTTTTAAATCGCTCTTTGAATGGCAAAGGATACCAATCCCAAAACCATGTATATCAAATATTTCCGGATGGTTCAACCGCCACCCGGCCGAATCTAATTAAAATCCATTTTTTAGTTATGTCAACCGCCCGACCCTCGGTTTATCTGCGGATGTGCAACACATCATCTTCAGCAATCACCGATGATCTTTTACACATCATTTTCAACTCACTTTCTGACAGTCTCTTCAGGATGCACCGTTTTGTTTTTTTATTTACATGCCTCCACTTTGACTGCGTCTTCTCCTTGTCATCTATGATAACCTTTACTGAGTGTTGTTCAAAGGAAAGGCCATGTGACACACTGGTAAAAATGCCCTTTTTTGCAATGTGTTGCTGCCATTACATTCTAAGTTTGTGATTATTTGGAAATAAAAAAAGTTTTTCTGTGTGAAGATGAAATATCTTGTCTTTGCAGTCTATTCGATTGAATATAAGTTGTATTTGTTGTATTCTCTTTTTATTTAGCATTTACACTTTTAATTTAGCATTTACACAAAGTGACAACTTGACTGCTTTTTGCTTTAGTATTATCATACACACATTGAAATACACAATCACTTCTTTATGTCCTTTTGTGTGCTGTCAGCTTCTAGTAGAAGCTACAGTAGAAGCCTTCTACTGTGAAGATGACATTTTTAAATGTAACATATGTAAGATATCTCCACAAGTCTATTCCTAATTGACTAAATACTCTAAATGTGATCTGTCACCACTCTAGTATCCATTATTTAGCATGCACTATTTACTAAACATAACCTTTTTAAGCCACACCCACATCAACAATTAAATACTTATTAAGGATGATGATAATAATAGTGAGTTTTTATTGAATGATAATAATATAATATGTAAATATATGTTGTGCATCATTTCAATATTTTTACCCTTTCATGTAGCTAAATAAATATCCATCCATCTTCTTCCCCTTACAAATAAATGATCATGAATATATTGTCAAGGCAGCAAGTGCAGAGTGCAGTACCACCTTTCAGCCTGCGGGTGGCGACAGAGGACAACTAAGAGATTCCCTCTTGTGAAAGCAGCCAAGAGGAGAAGGTTACAGTTGAAGACATGACTTTTAAAGGCCTACTGAAAGCCACTACTACCCACCACGCAGTCTGATAGTTTATATATCAATGATGAAATATTAACATTGCAACACATGCCAATACGGCCGCTTTAGTTTACTAAATTGCAATTTTAAATTTCCCGTGAGTTTCGTCTTGAAAACGTTGTGTAATGATGACGTGTACGCGTGACGTCATGGCTGTTAGGAAAGTGCTGCACACACACACAGCTAAAAGTCGTCTGCTTTAACGGCATAATTACACAGTATTTTGGAGAACTGTGTTGCTGAATCTTTTGCAATTTGTTCAATTAATATCGGAGAAGTCACAGTAGAAAGATGGAGTTGGGAAGCTTTAGCCTTTAGCCACACAAACACATGGTGATTCCTTGTTTAAAATTCACTGAGGTGAAACTTTCCTACGGATCAAATCCCACCTAGAACCAACCTCGTCACGTCCGTTGTGTCCTGAGCAAGACACTTCACCCTTGCTCCTGATGGGTGCTAGTTGGCGCCTTGCATGGCAGCTCCCTCCATCAGTGTGTGAATGTGTGTGTGAATGGGTAAATGTGGAAGTAGTGTCAAAGCGCTTTGAGTACCTTGAAGGTAGAAAAGCGCTATACAAGTACAACCCATTTATTTATTTATTTATTTATCAGAGCGGACATGGATCCCGACTACATGTCAACCAGCAGGTTTCGGTGAGAAAATTGTGGTTAAAAAGTCGCTGAGCTTGTGCAGTCGACTTCCCCTGAGACACTGCGCTTCAACACCCGGCCGTGGACGTACACTTCCGACTATCAGGTACTATTTAACTCACTAAAACACCAGCAACACAATAGAAAGATAAGGGATTTCCCAGACTTATCCTAGTAAATGTGTCTAAAAACATATGAATCCGTCTCAATGCAACGCGATTGCAAACGCGTTTTTTTTTTTTCTAGTCCGTCGCTATCAATATCCTCAAACACGAATCTTTCATTCTCGCTCAAATTAATGGGGATATTGTCGTTTTCTCGGTCCGAATAGCACTTTTTGTTGGAGGCTCCCATTAAAATCAATGTGAATATGTGAGGAGCCATCAAACATGTGACGTCATCGCCTGCGACTTCCGGTAGAGGCAGGGGTGTCAAACTCAAATACAGAGTGGGCCAAACTTTAAAACTGAACAAAATCGCGGGCCAAGGTTGAACTAATTAACCTTTTAATAGGGACCCAAACAAGTTTTGCATTGAATATTGAACAAGTAAGGCTTTTATATCTTTATAGTGACATGCAAAATCGAGTTTCAAATAATAATATTATTAATAAAAAAAATATCAATGGCATATTAAATACAATTTTAATAAAAATGTAATGCCTCTTTTCTTTTTGCAGCCTTCTGAGGTAAATATCGAAATACATATTTTCCACAGGCTAACAATACATTTGAAAATAAAATAACAATAATGAATGAATCAAACAGTCAAGCCTTGAAGTAGCAAGAGAAAGTGCATGAACAAAATGTTAATTATTGCTCAGTTTGCTACACTGATTTGCTTTAACACTGACTATGGAACAAGCAACGCTTATATAACTTAATAGTACAAGATCCATCCATTTTCTACCGCTTATTCCCTTTTGGGGTTGCGGGGTGGCGCTGGCGCCTATTTCAGCTACAATCCGGCGGAAGGCGGGGTACACCCTGGACAAGTCGCCACCTCATCACAGGGCCAACACAGATAGACAGACAACATTCACACTCACTTTCACACACTAGGGACCATTTAGTGTTGCCAATCAACCTATCCCCAGGTGCATGTCTTTGGAAGTGGGAGGGGCCTATCCCCAGGTGCATGTCTTTGGAGGGGGGAGGGGCCTATCCCCAGGTGTATGTCTTTGGAGGTGGGAGGGGCCTATCCCCAGGTGCATGTCTTTGGAGGTGGGAAGGGCCTACCCCCAGGTGCATGTCTTTGGAGGTGGGAGGGGCCTATCCCCAGGTGCATGTCTTTGGAGGTGGGAGGAAGCCGGAGTACCCGGAGGGAACCCACGCATTCACGGGGAGAACATGCAAACTCCACACAGAAAGATCCCGAGCCTGAATTTGAACCCAGGACTGCAGGACCTTCGTATTGTGAGGCAGACGCACTAACCCCTCTGCCACCGTGAAGCCTAGTACAAGATCAACTTTCCAAAAAAAATAAAATTAAAAAACATCAATGGTATATTAAATAAAATGTAAATAAAAAATGTAATGCCTCTTTTCTATTTGCAGACTTCTGGGGTAAATATCAACATTAACTTTTTCCACAGGCTAATACATTGGGGGGGGGGGGGGGGGGGGGGGGTTGGTAGCGGGGGGGTGTATTGTAGCATCCCGGAAGAGTTAGTGCTGCAAGGGGTTCTGGGTATTTGTTCTGTTGTGTTACGGTGCGGATGAAGCATTTAAGTCTCACCTTAAAAGTCATCTGTATACTCTAGCCTTTAAATAGACCTTCTTTTTAGACCAGTTGATCTGCTGCTTCTTTTCTTTCTCCTATGTCCCCCCCTCCCTTGTGGAGGGGGTCCGGGCTGATGACCATGGATGAAGTACTGGCTGTCCAGAGTCGCGACCCAGGATGGACCGCTCGTCGGGACCCAGGATGGACCGTTCGCCTGTATCGGTTGGGGACATCTCTACGCTGCTGATCCGCCTCCGCTTGAGATGGTTTCCTATGGGCGGGACTCTCGCTGCTGTCTTGGATCCGCTTGAACTGAACTCTCGCGGCTGTGTTGGAGCCACTATGGATTGAACTTTCACAGTATCATGTTAGACCCGCTCGACATCCATTGCTTTCGGTCCCCTAGAGAGGGGGGGTTGCCCATATCTGAGGTCCTCTCCAAGGTTTCTCATAGTCAGCATTGTCACTGGCGTCCCACTGGGTGTGAGTTTTCCTTGCCCTTTTGTGGGTTCTTCCGAGGATGTTGTAGTCGTAATGGTTTGTACAGTCCTTTGAGACATTTGTGATTTGGGGCTATATAAATAAACATTGATTGATGATTGATTGATGTTCTCCCGAAATGTGTTTGTCATTCCTATTTGGTGCGGGTTCACAGTGTGGCGCATATTTGTAACAGTGTTAAAGTCGTTTATGCGGCCACCCTCCGTGTGACTGGAATGGCCGTTGACCAAGTATTCCTTGCATTCACTTATGTGAGTGTAGTAGCCGCATATATTACGTGACTGGGCGGGCATACTGTTTGTAAAGAGGAAAAGCAGAAGTGATGACAGGTTGTAGAGCAGGGGTAGGGAACCTATGGCTCGCGAGCCAGATGTGGCTCTTTTGATGACTGCATCCGGCTCTCGGCTAAATCTGAGCTGACATTGCTTGACACGATAAGTAATGAATAATTCCACTTGTAATCACAGTGTTAAAAATAACATTCAAAATATAGAACATTTTCATGCATTTTTAATCCATCTATCCATCCGTTTTCTACCGCACCTGTTCAAGAAGTTGTGTGAATGGTAATAAGTTATTTATTTATTATTGGTTAGTGTGGGGCTTGCCCTGCTGGAGGTACTTCAGACCACCAAGCACCGACATGAGAGCTTGTTTCAGGGTTACAATATTATTTTATTTTTCAATACGTCTCTCAGTTAATTTCCAGCAATTGTCTTTTTCTCTTTCGTTCTCGCTCGCGCTCTGGCTCCAGCCCCAAATGGCTGCTGCTTATAACAGAGCGAGAGGCGTACCTGTCGCGAATTTCGAGGCCGGTCCTGCCAACACCCCGCTTCGCTGCAGGCCCGCAGGCCACGTCCCCTCCACAGTTAGCTTCAGAATAACAATGTTATTACAAAGAATAAGAGACTTATTTTACTCTGGAATCGTTGGTCTTACTTAAAAATGAACGCGTTTAGTTGTTTTCGGTGTTACAAAAATATTCTATGGCTCTTTCAGAAATACATTTTAAAATATATGGCTTCTTGGCTCTCTCAGCCTAAAATCCATCAATCAATCAATGTTTACTTATATAGCCCTAAATCACTAGTGTCTCAAAGGGCTGCACAAACCACTACGACATCCTCGGTAGGCCCACATAAGGGCAAGGAAAACTCACACCCAGTGGGACGTCGGTGACAATGATGACTATGAGAACCTTGGAGAGGAGGAAAGCAATGGATGTCGAGCGGGTCTAACATGATACTGTGAAAGTTCAATCCATAATGGATCCAACACAGTCGCGAGAGTCCAGTCCAAAGCGGATCCAACACAGCAGCGAGAGTCCCGTTCATAGCGGAGCCAGCAGGAAACCATCCCAAGTGGAGGCGGATCAGCAGCGCAGAGATGTCCCCAGCTGATACACAGGCGAGCAGGACATGGCCACCGGATCGGACTGGACCCCCTCCACAAGGGAGAGTGGGACATAGAAGAAAAAGAAAAGAAACGGCAGATCAACTGGTCTAAAAAGGGAGTCTGTTTAAAGACTAGAGTATACAAATGAGTTTTAAGGTGAGACTTGAATGCTTCTACTGAGGTAGCATCTCGAACTGTTACCGGGAGGGCATTCCAGAGTACTGGAGCCCGAACGGAAAAAGCTCTATAGCCCGCAGACTTTTTTTGGGCTCTAGGAATCACTAATAAGCCGGAGTCCTTTGAACGCAGATTTCTTGCTGGGACATATGGTACAATACAATCGGCAAGATAGGATGGAGCTAGACCGTGTAGTATTTTATACGTAAGTAGTAAAACCTTAAAGTCACATCTTAAGTGCACAGGAAGCCAGTGCAGGTGAGCCAGTACAGGTATATATGTAGATATATATGTATATAAAGGTATATACAGTATAGGTATATATGTATGTATATATGTATATAAAGGTATATACAGTACAGGTATATATGTATGTATATATGTATATAAAGGTATATACAGTACAGGTATATATGTATGTATATATGTATATAAAGGTATATACAGTACAGGCGTAATGTGATCAAACTTTCTTGTTCTTGTCAAAAGTCTAGCAGCCGCATTTTGTACCAACTGTAATCTTTTAATGCTAGACATGGGGAAAATAATACGTTACAGTAATCGAGGTTCCTGACCCCTGTTGTAGAGGATGTTAAAAGCAGTACCTTTAAGGCACGTCTCCCATATTGTTGTCCGGGTGCAAATCGGGAGAAATTCAGGAGAATGATTGCCCCGGGAGATTTTCAAGAGGGGCACTGAAATTCGGTAGTCTCTCGGGAAAATCGTGAGGGTTGGCAAGTATGAGTATTAGTGGCACCGCCGCTGTATAACACCGGCGGGCCAGCTCTAATGTTGATTTGATATTGCCTCAAGGGCCAAATTAAATTACACGGGCCAGAGTTTGACACCCATGCGGTAGAGGCAGGGCTTTTCTCCAGTTGCCAACTTTATCGTGGATGTTCTCTACTAAATCCATCCATCCATCCATCCATCATCTTCCGCTTATCCGAGGTCGGGTCGCGGGGGCAACAGCCTAAGCAGGGAAATCCAGACTTCCCTCTCCCCAGCCACTTCGTCTAGCTCTTCCCGGGGGATCCCGAGGCGTTCCCAGGCCAGCCGGGAGACATAGTCTTCCCAACGTGTCCTGGGTCTTCCCCGTGGCCTCCTACCGGTTGGACGTGCCCTAAACACCTCCCTAGGGAGGCGTTCGGGTGGCATCCTGACCAGATGCCCGAACCACCTCATCTGGCTCCTCTCGATGTGGAGGAGCAGCGGCTTTACTTTGAGTTCCTCCCGGATGGCAGAGCTTCTCACCCTATCTCTAAGGGAGAGACCCGCCACACGGCGGAGGAAACTCATTTCGGCCGCTTGTACCCGTGATCTTATCCTTTCGGTCATGACCCAAAGCTCATGACCATAGGTGAGGATGGGAACGTAGATCGACCGGTAAATTGAGAGCTTTGCCTTCCGGCTCAGCTCCTTCTTCACCACAACGGATCGATACAACGTCCGCATTACTGAAGACGCCGCACCGATCCGCCTGTCGATCTCACGATCCACTCTTCCCCCACTCGTGAACAAGACTCCTAGGTACTTGAACTCCTCCACTTGGGGCAGGGTCTCCTCCCCAACCCGGAGATGGCACTCCACCCTTTTTCGGGCGAGAACCATGGACTCGGACTTGGAGGTGCTGATTCTCATTCCGGTCGCTTCACACTCGGCTGCGAACCGATCCAGCGAGAGCTGAAGATCCCGGTCAGATGAAGCCATCAGGACCACATCATCTGCAAAAAGCAGAGACCTAATCCTGCGGTCACCAAACCGGAACCCCTCAACGCCTTGACTGCGCCTAGAAATTCTGTCCATAAAAGTTATGAACAGAATCGGTGACAAAGGACAGCCTTGGCGGAGTCCAACCCTCACTGGAAATGTGTTCGACTTACTGCCGGCAATGCGGACTACTAAATCCTTTCAGCAAAAACATGGCAATATGGCGAAATGATCAAGTATGACACAGAATGGACCTGCTATCCCCGTTTAAATAAGAACATCTCATTTCAGTAGGCCTTTAACTATGATGTACAATTTGACTGCGTTGATCAGCTGGCCTGATAATGAAATATATGCTTTTATGTTGACACTGCAGCTCACATTGCAAGATGTCTGAGTAAGAGTTTGGGGATATTGTTAGCTGGGGTTATTCATCCCTCTCCTCTGTCCCAGCAGTCATGTCAGTCTGGACATCCAGATACAAAATGAGCGTCACTCCCCTTTTTGCCACTAATGAGGAGGCCTGCAGGGGCAAGATAGTCACACTATATGAGTAACAGCACCCTTCCAAAACTCATTTTACGTAACAACTTTTGTCATCTGCACTCATTTGCATCTTTGTCGTCCAAGGAGCACTTTCATTTCATCCACTCCCGAAACAACAATGTTTCGTTTGTTCAATCAATCAATGTTTATTTATATAGCCCCAAATCACAAATGTCTCAAAGGACTGCACAAATCATTACGACTACAACATCCTCGGAAGAACCCACAAAAGGGCAAGGAAAACTCACACCCAGTGGGCAGGGAGAATTCACATCCAGTGGGACGCCAGTGACAATGCTGACTATGAGAAACCTTGGAGAGGACCTCAGATGTGGGCAACCCCCCCCCCTCTAGGGGACCGAAAGCAATGGATGTCGAGCGGGTCTAACATGATACTGTGAAAGTTCAATCCATAGTGGCTCCAAGACAGCAGTGAGAGTCCCGTCCACAGGAAACCATCTCAAGCGGATCAGCAGCGTAGAGATGTCCCCAACCGATACAGGCGAGCGGTCCATCCTGGGTCCCGACGAGCGGTCCATCCTGGGTCTCGACTCTGGACAGTCAGTACTTCATCCATGGTCATCGGACCGGACCCCCTCCACAAGGGAGGGGGGGACATAGGAGAAAGAAAAGAAGCGGCAGATCAACTGGTCTAAAAAGGAGGTCTATTTAAAGGCTAGAGTATACAGATGAGTTTTAAGATGAGACTTAAATGTTTGTTGTGCTGCAAGCTTCTGTGTGGCGGCGCTCATCTGCTGGGCCGTTTGCTGAGTGCCGTGGCCAGCGAGCACGCCGCAACAAATGCCGCTGTGGAAGATGGCGTCTGCTGGGAGACAAAGATGGCGTCTTGGTGTCGCTCAGCCTTTTGCATCCTCTTCTCTTTCTCCCACACACAAAAAAAAGGCCTTCGTAAATTCAAATGAGAGCAAACGATGTCTGTTACATTGACCAGTCTGTGGTTCAATCAATCAATCAATCAATGTTTACTTATATAGCCCTAAATCACTAGTGTCTCAAAGGGCTGCACAAACCACCACGACATCCTCGGTAGGCCCACATAAGGGCAAGGAAAACTCACACCCAGTGGGACGTCGGTGACAATGATGACTATGAGAACCTTGGAGAGGAGGAAAGCAATGGATGTCGAGCGGGTCTAACATGATACTGTGAAAGTTCAATCCACAATGGATCCAACACAGTCGCGAGAGTCCAGTCCAAAGCGGATCCAACACAGCAGCGAGAGTCCCGTTCACAGCGGAGCCAGCAGGAAACCATCCCAAGCGGAGGCGGATCAGCAGCGCAGAGATGTCCCCAGCCGATACACAGGCGAGCAGTACATGGCCACCGGATCGGACTGGACCCCCTCCACAGGGGAGAGTGGGACATAGAAGAAAAAGAAAAGAAACGGCAGATCAACTGGTCTAAAAAGGGAGTCTATTTGAAGGCTACAGTATACAAATGAGTTTTAAGGTGAGACTTAAATGCTTCTACTGAGGTGGCATCTCGAACTGTTACCGGGAGGGCATTCCAGAGTACTGGAGCCCGAACGGAAAACGCTCTGTAGCCCGTTGCCAGTGTTCTGTTCTACGACAGAAGGACAGCTCCAGACTTGAGAAACTGATCAGGCGGGCCGGTTCTACGATCGGAATGAAACTAAACTCACTGGTGACGGTGGCAGAGAAGACAACTGTGGAAAAACTAGTGAGCATCCTGGATGATGCCAGTCACCCTCTGCATAGTGTTATCAGTAGCCAGAGGAGCCTGTTCAGTTCTAGACTGCTTCATCCCAAGTGCAGGACTAATAGACTCAAAAACTCAGTTGTCCCACACGCTATTAGACTGTACAACTCCTCTCTGGGGAGGGGGATGAGGGGTACTAGGATGACAGGGGATGCAAAACAATAACAGTGCAATACGTTTTCATAACATAATCACTACTAGTGTTGTGTCGTTCGCGAACGATTCGTTCGAACGAATGAATCTTTTTAGTGAACGGACTGAACCGAATCACTTCATGAACTGATTCGTTCCTTTCTAGGTTGAGTTGAGCTCCGCCGCGACTATGCCGGTATGAGAGGAACTGGCGCATTCTGTGACTCACTGAACCCTCGACGCAGCCAGCTACTCATCATGGGGGCGGGGGGAGGGACTGAGCGAACGATTCGTTCACCGTGGATTAACGACATGAATCACTCAGTGAACGACAACGCTCTCGCTCTCTGCTCTGCTTGCCCCAATGCCGCGAGTGATTCTCATATATATATATATATATATATATATATATCTTGATTGGATTATCCAGAGAATAGTGCTCGATACCGTGGTAGAGCGCAATATGTATGCGTGGGAAAAATCACAAGACTATTTCATCTCTACAGAACTGTTTCATGAGGGGTTCCCTCAATCATCAGGATATTTTCTCCTGATGAGTGAGGGAACCCCCCATGAAACAGTTCTGTAGAGATGAAATAGTCTTGTGATTTTTCCCACACACACACACACACACACACACATATATATATTTACATATATATATGTGTGTGTGTGTGTGTTTCATGCCATTGGCATCCCTTCTCCATTCATTCTCCAAGCTAACGGCTAATGTTGACTCAAGCCACATGAAAAGAAACACACACATAAAGTTGTTTATTGCATATTTAAGTTGATATTTCCATTTTTATCATTTTGAATGTAAGCTACATAAATTTTCGTTTTTATGTTGGCATTTCTGGCACTTGGTTTAATATTTGTTTTGTTTTATCAACGGTAGCCTATTTATTTTCTTTTTGTTTGCACATTTAAGTTGATATTTTCTTTGTTATATTTTCAAACGTAGGCTAGAGAAAATTTAGTTTTTATGTTAGCATTTCGGGCTTTTAATTTATTTGTTTTATTTTGAAGGTATTTATTTTCTTTTTGTTTGCATATTTAAGTTGATATTTTCTTTGTTATATTTTCAAACGTAGGCTAGAGAAAATTTGGTTTTTATGTTAGCATTTCTGGCTTTTAATTTATTTGTTTTATTTTGAAGGTATTTATTTTCTTTTTGTTTGCATATTTAAGTTTACATTTTCTTTGCTACAGAACATTTAGTTTTTATGTTGGCATTTGTTAAGGGTTTCTTAATTTATTTAATATTTGTTTTTGCACTAAACAAACAAAGCCTATTCATTTAACTGTTGATTGCAAGCATTTAGTAAGCTATTACTATTTTTTTTATTTCCCACTTTTATTTATTTATTATTTTCCTTTCAGTGCAATAAAAGGTATTTAACAACCAAGACATTTAGTCACACTTTGTTTATCGGACAGGCCGGAAACGCACACGCAGTGTTTTTAAAAGTAACAGAATGTCTACTACAGCTGCAATGTCTGTTTGCGAACGACAAAGGGAGTCTGTCAGGGCAGAGAGCGATTCACGTCTGTCGCCCTCTGGCCCACAGAACTGTAGCTGAGTGATTCAGGCTCGGTTCACGAACCTACAAGAACTAACTGGTTGTCGCTGAGGACGTAAATCACGTTCGCGCTGCACTCACTCACTCATTCCGAATCGGGACTCGCGATTTGCGAACGTACTGACACTGAGAACTGACTTGTGTCGCAGATGATGACGTCACATTGAGGATCTCGTTCATTGGGTGCTGAGGGCTTGTGTCGTTCGCCAACTGACACACACCGAGATCTGCAGCTGGGGAAGCTGTTACTGACTGACTCATGATTCGCCGACCTGCACACAGAACACATTTTTTGAACGAATCAATTTAAGGAACTGATTCTAGTGATTCAGTACAGTCAAAATAACTGCCGATCCCATCACTAATCACTACTGCCTAGTTTCTCTTATTATATTCTTATTTTACAGTTCAATCAATCAATCAATCAATGTTTATTTATATAGCCCCAAATCACAAATGTCTCAAAGGACTGCACAAATCATTACGACTACAACATCCTCGGAAGAACCCACAAAAGGGCAAGGAAAACTCACACCCAGTGGGCAGGGAGAATTCACATCCAGTGGGATGCCAGTGACAATGCTGACTATGAGAAACCTTGGAGAGGACCTCAGATGTGGGCAACCCCCCCCCCTCTAGGGGACCGAAAGCAATGGATGTCGAGCGGGTCTAACATGATACTGTGAAAGTTCAATCCATAGTGGCTCCAAGACAGCAGTGAGAGTCCCGTCCACAGGAAACCATCTCAAGCGGATCAGCAGCGTAGAGATGTCCCCAACCGATACAGGCGAGCGGTCCATCCTGGATCCCGACGAGCGGTCCATCCTGGGTCTCGACTCTGGACAGTCAGTACTTCATCCATGGTCATCGGACCGGACCCCCTCCACAAGGGAGTGGGGGACATAGGAGAAAGAAAAGAAGCGGCAGATCAACTGGTCTAAAAAGGAGGTCTATTTAAAGGCAAACCCCCCCTCTAGGGGACCGAAAGCAATGGATGTCGAGCGGGTCTAACATGATACTGTGAAAGTTCAATCCATAGTGGCTCCAACACAGCCGCGAGAGTTCAGTTCAAAGCGGATCCAAGACAGCAGCGAGAGTCCCGTCCACAGGAAACCATCCCAAGCGGAGGCGGATCAGCAGCGTAGAGATGTCCCCAACCGATACACAGGCGAGCGATCCATCCTGGGTCCCGACTCTGGACAGCCAGTACTTCATCTCATTGAGGCTTTTTATTTTTATTCTTATTGTAATATTTTTCAATTTGTTTCTATTATTACCCCATTATTTACTTTTTACTGTTTGATTGATCTCAACTCTGTACACTGCTGCTGGAATTTTTAATTTTCCTGAAGGAACTCTCCTGAAGGAATCCATAAAGTACTATATATCTATTTATCTATCAATCAATCAATCAATCAATCAATCAATCAATCAATCAATCAATCAATCCATCTATCTATCTATCTATCTATCTATCTATCTATCTATCTATCTAAAGCTTTTTACAAGCTACATTTGCATTGTCTTACATGTTGTGTTGCTAGCATTCCAACTAGTTTTGTCCCCATACCAATATTTTGCTACCGCTACCGCTAATAAAATTATTTTCATTCTTTTCAGTACTTTTCTAAATAAAGGGCACCACAAAAATGTCAAGGCGTACGTAGACTTTGGTGGGGTTTGTTTTCCCGTGGTGCAAAATGATTGGAACAATCAAAAATATTACAAAAAAACAAAAGGTATAAACACGAGGCGCTCTCAGTGGAGGTTCAAAACTTGACTATGTAAACAGAAACTTGCACTAAGGCAAAACTATGGACATAAACTAAAAGTTGCAATATGGCAGAACTACTAAAACAACAACTAAAACAAAAACACTTACTGAGCGTTTTCCGTTCGGGCTCCAGTACTCTGGAATGCCCTCCCGGTAACAGTTCGAGATGCCACCTCTGTAGAAGCATTTAAGTTTCACCTTAAAACTCATCCGTATACTCTAGCCTTTAAATAGACCTCCTTTTTAGACCAGTTGATCTGCCGCTTCTTTTCTTTTTTCTCCTATGTACCCCCCACCCTTGTGGAGGGGGTCCGGTCCGATGACCATGGATGAAGTACTGGCTGTCCAGAGTCGGGACCCAGGTGTATCGGTTGGGGACATCTCTACGCTGCTGATCCGCCTCCGCTTGGGATGGTTTCCTGTGGACGGGACTCTCGCTGCTGTCTTGGATCCGCTTGAACTGAACTCTCGCGGCTGTGTTGGAGCCACTATGGATTGAACTTTCACAGTATCATGTTAGACCCGCTCGACATCCATTGCTTTCGGTCTCCTAGAGAGGGGGGGGGGGTTGCCCACTTCTGAGGTCCTCTCCAAGGTTTCTCATAGTCAGCATTGTCACTGGCGTCCCACTGGATGTGAATTCTCCCTGCCCACTGGGTGTGAGTTTTCCTTGCCCTTATGTGGGTTCTTCCGAGGATGTCGTAGTCGTAATGGTTTGTGCAGTCCTTTGAGACATTTGTGATTAAGGGCTATATAAATAAACATTGATTGATTGATTGATTGATTGATTGATTGATTGATTGACTGTGACGAGAAAGGAACATGGGTCTTTTACATGGGTGTGGAGGGTGAGTAGAAGGTGATGTCGCCAACTGTGGCTTAAATAATACTGTGATCATTAGTGAAACCAGGTGCGTGACATGGGGACAAGGTGAAAACTAATGGGTTGCTATGGTGACAAAACAAACTAAAGTGGACAAAGAGTCCAAAATCAAAACCGAACATGACTAAAACAAAACATATTCACACCGACATGACAAAAAAAATGGCATTATTGTTTTTATTTTTACAAAAAATGTTAGTGTACATGAAACATATGTTTATTATTGTAATTTAGTCCTTAAATAAAATAGTGAACATACTAAACAACAGCGGACAAAATTGCGCCAAGAATAATTAGATTCAATAAAATTGGTGCTGTATAATATTGTAGTTTGAACTATAAAATTTCATGAAGTGCCATTTAAAGAGCTGCCTCATAAAGTCTCGCCATGACTTTTTAGCTGCTAGCTTTACTTGCTCTGCCAATCAAGAGGAGAACAGCCGAATGTTGAGGGTGAAGGCCAGAAGGCTTCTTCCTCGCCAATTTCTAACTTCAACTTCTGCTAAAGACGTCTTGCACTTCTCAAGCCCTTTTTGCTGGAATGAAAGGAGGATTGGAACATGTTGGAATTGTTGGAATTGTAACATGTTGGAAGTCACCTGTTGGAATTGTTGTAATGGTCGCCTGGTGAGAGCAATCTTTCCAAGGGGCATTGAGTTAGTCTTTTGGTTGCTGCTCCGCTGCGTGTGTCTGCTCTGTCTGCTAACCTCAAAATCAAACATGCAAAAAGTGTGCAGCCTGACAGCCTGTCAGTCATTCATCGCCGCCTCTTTTGCATTTGCTTCGGCTGGCAGGAAACGCCAAGTATCTGCCGTGCCGCGGATGAGCGGCAAGGTCCAGACTGTTCTGCGGACCATGACCCACCAGCACCTGACTGTGACCTTTGATATCACAAGATTGCCTGTATCAGACATGATATCACAAGACTGCTTGTATCAGACATGATATCACAAGACTGCCTGTATCAGACATGATATCACAAGACTGCCTGTATCAGACAGGATATCACAAGACTGCTTGTATCAGACATGATATCACAAGACTGCCTGTATCAGACATGATATCACAAGACTGCTTGTATCAGACATTATATCACAAGACTGCTTATATCAGACATGATATCACAAGACTGCTTGTCTCAGACATGTTATCATAAGACTGCTTGTATCAGACATGATATCACAAGACTGCTTGTATCCGACATATCACAAGAGTTCTTGTATCAGACATGATATCACAAGACTGCCTGTATCAGACATGACATCACAAGACTACCTATTTCAGACATGATATTACAAGACTGCTTGTATCAGACATGATATCACAAGACTGCTTGTATCAGACATGATATCACAAGACTGCCTGTATCAGACATGATATCACAAGACTGCTTGTCTCAGACATGTTATCATAAGACTGCTTGTATCAGACATGATATCACAAGACTGCTTGTATCCGACATATCACAAGAGTTCTTGTATCAGACATGATATCACAAGACTGCCTGTATCAGACATGATATCACAAGACTACCTATTTCAGACATGATATTACAAGACTGCTTGTATCAGACATGATATCACAAGACTGCTTGTATCAGACATGATATCACAAGACTGCTTGAATCAGACATGATATTACAAGACTGCTTGTATCAGACATGATATCACACGACTGCTTGTATCAGACATAATATCACAAGACTGATTGTATCAGACATGATATCACAAGACTGCTTGTATCAGACATGATATCACATGACTGCTTGTATCAGACATGATATCACAAGACTGCCTGTATAAGACATGATATCACAAGACTGCTTGTATCAGACATGATATCAAAAGACTGCCTGTTTCAGACATGATATCACAAGACTGCTTGTATCAGACATGATATCAAAAGACTGCCTGTATCAGACATGATATCACAAGACTGCTTGTATCAGACATATCACAAGACTGCTTTTACCAGACATGATATCACAAGACTGCCTGTATCAGACATAATATCACAAGACTGCTTGTACCAGACATGATATCACAAGACTGCTTGTATCAGACATATCACAAGACTGCCTGTATCAGACATGATATCACAAGACTGCTTGTATCAGACATATCACAAGACTGCTTGTATCAGACATGATTCAGACATGATATCACAAGACTGCCTCTATCAGACATGATATCACAAGACTGCTTGTCTCAGACATGTTATTATAAGACTGCTTGTATCAGACATGATATCACACGACTGCTTTTATCAGACATGATATCACAAGACTGCCTGTATCAGACACAATATCACAAGACTGCTTGTATCAGACATGTTATCACACGACTGCTTTTATCAGACATAATATCACAAGACTGCTTGTATCAGACATATCACAAGACTGATTGTATCAGACATGATATAATAAGACTGCCTGTATCAGACAGGATATCACAAGACTGCCTGTATCAGACAGGATATCACAAGACTGCTTGTATCAGACATGATATCACAAGACTGCTTGTATCAGACATGTTATTACAAGACTGCTTTTATCAGACATGATATCACAAGACTGCTTGTATCAGACATGATATAATAAGACTGCCTGTATCAGACAGGATATCACAAGACTGCTTTTATCAGACATGATATCACAAGACTGCTTGTATCAGACATGTTATTACAAGACTGCTTGTATCAGACATGATATCACAAGACTGCTTGTATCAGACATGATATCACAAGACTGTTTGTATCAGACATGTTATTACAAGACTGCTTGTATCAGACATGATATCACAAACCTGCTTGTATCAGACATAATATCACAAGACTGCTTGTATCAGACATGATATCACAAGACTGCTTGTATCAGACATGATATCACAAGACTGCCTGTATCAGACATGAAATTACACATTTACCTGCACTTGCTTTGTGCATGAACAGTATCTGAGCTCAATATCCGATGGGAACACACCTGGTTATTCATAGTACGACTGAGCAAAACTTAAACTGTCCTTCACAAACTGCGAGCCAGAGTCCAAGACTCTCGCCAAGGTCTAAAATGTAGAAAACACGGTGAAAAGGTTTATTATTATAGCAGTGAATAGAAGAATGTATGTGGTCGTTTGTGAAGGAGTGTGTTGGCCTTGAAGGAGGTCATATGTTAGTCATCCTGCACATCATAAGACAAGAGGAACATGTGCATCATTCGCCACGGTGACCGTATCAAATGATTGTGATTGTGTGTGAGTGATTGATTCTGGAACATTCTTTCAGTGAGGAGTTGACCGCCACACAGGTTGTCATGTGTCGCATTCCACCGAACAAACTTTCCGTCCTGATAAGTTTCTTAAATTGTGGTTTCAATCAATCAATCAATCAATCAATGTTTATTTATATAGCCCCAAATCACAAATGTCTCAAAGGACTGCACAAATCATTACGACTACAACATCCTCGGAAGAACCCACAAAAGGGCAAGGAAAACTCACACCCAGTGGGCAGGGAGAATTCACATCCAGTGGGACGCCAGTGACAATGCTGACTATGAGAAACCTTGGAGAGGACCTCAGATGTGGGCAACCCCCCCCCCCTCTAGGGGACCGAAAGCAATGGATGTCGAGCGGGTCTAACATGATACTGTGAAAGTTCAATCCATAGTGGCTCCAACACAGCCGCGAGAGTCCCGTCCACAGGAAACCATCTCAAGCGGATCAGCAGCGTAGAGATGACCCCAACCGATACAGGCGAGCGGTCCATCCTGGGTCCCGACGAGCGGTCCATCCTGGGTCTCGACTCTGGACAGCCAGTACTTCATCCATGGTCATCGGACCGGACCCCCTCCACAAGGGAGGGGGGGACATAGGAGAAAGAAAAGAAGCGGCAGATCAACTGGTCTAAAAAGGAGGTCTATTTAAAGGCTAGAGTATACAGATGAGTTTTAAGGTGAGACTTAAATGCTTCTACCGAGGTGGCATCTCGAACTGTTACCGGGAGGGCATTCCAGAGTACTGGAGCCCGAACGGAAAACGCTCTATAGCCCGCAGACTTTTTTTGGGCTCTAGGAATCACTAATAAGCCGGAGTCTTTTGAACGCAGATTTCTTGCCGGGACATATGGTACAATACAATCGGCAAGATAGGATGGAGCTAGACCGTGTAGTATTTTATACGTAATTAGTAAAACCTTAAAGTCACATCTTAAGTGCACAGGAAGCCAGTGCAGGTGAGCCAGTACAGGAGTAATATGATCAAACTTTCTTGTTCTTGTCAGAATCCTTACTATATTATACACCCCGCTAGCAGCAAGCCCCGCCACACCCCTCAGCCTCCATGCGTCGGTAAAGTGGCCGGGATTGGGGGCGGGGGGGTGTAAAATATATTCAGGAATTGTCATGGATGCAAAGGATTCTGGGTATTTGTTGTGTTGCGTTTATGTTTTGTTACTGGGAGGATGTTCTGCCGAAATGTGTTTGTCATTCTGGTTTGGTTTGGCTTCACAGCGTGGCGCATATTAGTAAGAGTGTTAAAATTGTTTATATCACAACCATCAGTGTACTCTGTATCACCCAGTATGCCTTTCAATCTTGTACGCGTGTTTGCGGAAGCTGCACACAACATTTTGCTGGACTGGTATACGGTTCATACATGATGTAGAAGGCGTCAAAGGCGTTAAAGGCAATGGATTCATAGCACGCCCTTATTCTCATTAACTGGATGCTTACCAGCGGATATTCGAAAGAATGTTAGCCGCTCCCATTGTCTTCTTTACTCTGTGAATAAGGGTTAAAATAGCTCTTGGAGTGGTAAAGATGGCCGACCTCTGATATATAACAACGGGCGGGTGGCGGACGGATGCAGTTCGGATAAAATGTTGGTTCGGGTGGATGACGACTTTAGTGATGCGGTTGCGGATGATATAATTGCATATCTGCGCATCTCTAGTGCGGGTAAACGGTTCATACATGATGTAGAAGGCGTCAAAGGCGTCAAAGGCAATGGATTCACAGCACGCCCTTATTCTCATTAACTGGATGCGCACCAGCGGATATTCGAGAGAATGTTAGCCGCTCCCATTGTCTTCTTTACTCTGTGAATAAGGGTTAAAATAGCTCTTGGAGTGGTAAAGATGGCCGACCCCGATATATAACAACGGGCGGGTGGCGGACGGATGCAGTTCTGATAAAATGTTGGTTCGGGTGGATGACGACTTTAGTGATGCGGTTGCGGATGATACAATTGCATATCTGCGCATCTCTAGTGCGCGGTTTTCGGGAGGCGGGAGGTGACCCGGGCAAAGGGGTCGTGTCTCACATGGAGAGGTGAAAAGAGCATTTTAGTCATGGTGAAGGTCCCCAGAAGTGACTTTGTAATGATGATAAGCTCCCCAGCAAACAGCTTCTGTGTCGTCACATTCACTTTTAATGTACAGGCTGGGAAAAGACACTCTGTGTTATGGAGCTAAAATAGGGTTTACCACTTGAACTTTGAATGTACAGTAAGTACTGTGTCAGTTATGAACACATTAACAATATCTACTTTTATTAGGACCATATCCAATGTGGCCAAACTGCTGCGGTTTGCTGAGTTGAGACCGTTTTGGAACCCAGATGCTCAACCACCCTTTCTACAGAGAGTCAAGACATGAGAGACCTTTCTAGTAGTTGCTCTTTTCCTTGTGAGGTGAATTACATCATATGTCGTTGTCATATATGATTGGTGCTAACATGTGTTTGTGTTAGGTTGCAGAATCTTTAGCAAATATGGCGGCCAGGGCTACTCGCACATCCTGACTAGCATCGACTTCAAATAAGAGGCGAGGCAATTTTTTAATTTCTGGAGTTTTCTTTAATGGAGCAATACATGAAGTGGAGAACGTCAATCAATGACGGAGTCTCTTCGGTGGACAACAGCTTGTCTCTTCATAGCAAGACAGGATTTATACGCCGCACACATCCTGACAGGAAGTGCACTTTTCTGCGTGGAATGACAGGAAGTGGAGTGGGAGATGTTGGAGAGATATAAATGAACAATTTGGCACACATTTGGTCAAAAATAGCATGTTGTTGTCTCATTTGCAGCTAAAAATAAAAAAAAGTCCATATTTTGAAAAATCTTGTGCTTTAGTCTATTAATACAGAGATGAATTCATTTCATATTGATATTATTTATTGTTGATAATTTCTGCTCTCACAGAACATGTTTCACTCTCAAAAACACACTTAAGTGTCACTGCTGTGGACGCCGCGGCCTACAAGCAGCATGTTGCTAGTAAGGAGGAGGCGGCCTACAAGCAGCATGTTGCTAGTAAGGAGGAGGAGGACTACAAGCAGCATGTTGCTAATAAGGAGGAGGAGGACTACAAGCAGCATGTTGCTAGTAAGGAGGAGGACTACAAGCATCATGTTGCTAGTAAGGAGGAGGCGGCCTACAAGCAGCATGTTGCTAATAAGGAGGAGGACTACAAGCATCATGTTGCTAGTAAGGAGGAGGTGGCCTACAAGCAGCATGTTGCTAGTAAGGAGGAGGCGGCCTACAAGCAGCATGTTGCTAGTAAGGAGGAGGCGGCCTACAAGCAGCATATTGCTAGTAAGGAGGAGGCGGCCTACAAGCAGCATGTTGCTAGCAAAGAGGAGGAGGCCCACAAGCAGCATATTGCTAGTAAGGAGGAGGCGGCCTACAAGCAGCATGTTGCTAGTAAGGAGGAGGCGGTCTACAAGCAGCATGTTGCTAGTAAGGAGGAGGCAGCCTACAAGCAGCATGTTGCTAGTAAAGAGGAGGAGGCCTACAACCAGCTTGTTGCTAGTAAGGAGGGAGCGGCCTACAACCAGCATGTTGCTAGTAAGGAGGAGGCGGCCTACAACCAGCATGTTGCTAGTAAGGAGGACGCGGCCTACAACCAGCATGTTGCTAGTAAGGAGGAGGCGGCCTACAAGCAGCATGTTACTAGTAAGGAGGAGGAGGACTACAAGCAGCATGTTGCTGGTAAGGAGGAGGCGGCCTACAAGCAGCATGTTGCTAGTAAAGAGGAGGAGGCCTACAACCAGCATGTTGCTCGTATAGAGGATGCGGCCTACAAGCAGCATGTTGCTAGTAAGGAGGATGCGGCCTACAAGCAGCATGTTGCTAGTAGGGAGGACGCGGCCTACAACCAGCATGTTGCTAGTAAAGAGGAGGAGGCCTACAACCAGCATGTTGCTAGTAAGGAGGAGGCGGCCGACAAGCCGCATGTTGCTAGTAAGGAGGAGGCGGCCTACAACCAGCATGTTGCTAGTAAAGAGGAGGAGGCCTACAACCAGCATGTTGCTAGTAAAGAGGAGGAGGCCTACAACCAGCATGTTGCTAGTAAAGAGGAGGAGGCGTACAACCAGCATTTTGCTAGTAAAGAGGAGGAGGCCTACAAGCAGCATGTTGCTAGTAAAGAGGAGGAGGCGTACAACCAGCATGTTGCTAGTAAAGAGGAGGAGGCCTACAACCAGCATGTTGCTAGTAAAGAGGAGGAGGCGTACAACCAGCATGTTGCTAGTAAAGAGGAGGAGGCCTACAACCAGCATGTTGCTAGTAAAGAGGAGGAGGCCTACAACCAGCATGTTGCTAGTAAAGAGGAGGAGGCCTACAACCAGCATGTTGCTAGTAAAGAGGAGGAGGCGTACAACCAGCATGTTGCTAGTAAAGAGGAGGAGGCCTACAACCAGCATGTTGCTAGTAAAGAGGAGGAGGCCTACAAGCAGCATGTTGCTAGTAAAGAGGAGGTGGCCTACAACCAGCATGTTGCTAATAAGGAGTAGGCGGCCTACAAGCAGCATGTTGCTAGTAAGGAGGAGACGGAGGATGCTTACAGGAGACGTTGTTGGGGATGGTCAGTGGTTTGTTGGAGGACAGCCTGGACTGCCAAATGAAAGAGGTGCAGTCCTCTGGTCGGGGAACAGGTGGTGTCACAGTGTGACTTGACAGTGTGATGAACAGACAGTGTTGCCCCGCCCACTGTGTTCGGGCAAAACTTGATGTTATGTTGTGAGAGGATGAGGCTGTAAATGATGTATGATATTCATAACTAGAAGGGGCTGAGCAGATCCATGTTGTGACCACCTGACCAGTCGTCCTGTTGACTTGCAGAGAAGAACAATCTTGACTCCAGCTTGTTTTACTTTGGAACTCATGTTGAAATACTTGTCAAAATAAAAGCATGTATCCATACTGGGGGAGGGAGGGAGGAGGTTTAGAATTTTCTTACTTTACTTTCAAATATGTTGGGTCTTTTCCTCTCTGGTTTGCTTTCTTTTTACACACAAAAGTTTGTCGCAACCAACTCTCTTTGCTTCCGGGTCCAAAGTATGTGAGCAGGGAGAGGATGAGTCGATGCAACTGATGAAGGAATGCTCACAAGATGGCAGCAAATGGCCTGAAAAGGTTCTTTCCAGCTGCATGTCCAACCTGGGACCAGTCCTGACTTTGTATGAGCGGCGCAGTCCAGGATGAAGAAGAATCATTGATTGTAAATATTGTCAAGGATGAAGAGGAATCATTGGTTGTAAATATTGTCAAGGATGAAGAGGAATAAATGATTGTAAATATTGTCAAACATGAAGAGGAAGCATTGATTGTAAATATTGTCAAGGATGAAGAGGAATAAATGATTGTAAATATTGTCCAGGATGAAGAAGAAGCATTGATTGTAAATATTGTCCAGGCTGAAGAGGAATAAATGATTGTAAATATGGTCCAGGATGAAGAAGAAGCATTGATTGTAAATATTGTCAAGGATGAAGAGGAATAAATGATTGTAAATATTGTCAAGGATGAAGAGGAATCATTGATTGTAAATATTGTCAAGGATGAAGAGGAATCATTGGTTGTAAATATTGTCAAGGATGAAGAGGAATAAATGATTGTAAATATTGTCCAGGATGAAGAAGAAGCATTGATTGTAAATATTGTCCAGGATGAAGAAGAAGCATTGATTGTAAATATTGTCCAGGATGAAGAAGAAGCATTGATTGTAAATATTGTCCAGGATGAAGAGGAATCATTGATTGTAAATATTGTCCAGGATGAAGAAGAGTCTTTGATTGTAAATATTGTCCAGGATGAAGAGGAATCATTGATTGTAAATATTGTCAAGGATGAAGAAGAGTCTTTGATTGTAAATATTGTCAAGGATGAAGAGGAAGCATTGATTGTAAATATTGTCAAGGATGAAGAAGAGTCTTTGATTGTAAATATTGTTAAGGATGAAGAGGAAGCATTGATTGTAAATATTGTCAAGGATGAAGAAGAGTCTTTGATTGTAAATATTGTCCAGGATGAAGAGGAATCAGTGATTGTAAATATTGTCAAGGATGAAGAGGAAGCATTGATTGTAAATATTGTCAAGGATGAAGAAGAGTCTTTGATTGTAAATATTGTCAAGGATGAAGAGGAAGCATTGATTGTAAATATTGTCAAGGATGAAGAAGAGTCTTTGATTGTAAATATTGTTAAGGATGAAGAGGAAGCATTGATTGTAAATATTGTCAAGGATGAAGAAGAGTCTTTGATTGTAAATATTGTCAAGGATGAAGAAGAGTCTTTGATTGTAAATATTGTCCAGGATGAAGAGGAATCAGTGATTGTAAATATTGTCAAGGATGAAGAGGAAGCATTGATTGTAAATATTGTCAAGGATGAAGAAGAGTCTTTGATTGTAAATATTGTCCAGGATGAAGAGGAATCAGTGATTGTAAATATTGTCAAGGATGAAGAAGAGTCTTTGATTGTAAATATTGTCCAGGATGAAGAGGAATCAGTGATTGTAAATATTGTCCAGGATGAAGAGGAATCAGTGATTGTAAATATTGTCAAGGATGAAGAAGAGTCTTTGATTGTAAATATTGTCCAAGATGAAGAGGAATCAGTGATTGTAAATATTGTCAAGGATGAAGAGGAAGTATTGATTGTAAATATTGTCAAGGATGAAGAGGAAGTATTGATTGTAAATATTGTCCAGGATGAAGAGGAAGCATTGATTTTAAATATTGTCAAGGATGAAGAAGAATCTTTGATTGTAAATATTGTTAAGGATGAAGAGGAAGCATTGATTGTAAATATTGTCCAGGATGAAGAGGAATCATTGATTGTAAATATTGTCAAAGATGAAGAGGAATCATTGATTGTAAATATTGTCCAGGATGAAGAGGAATCATTGATTGTAAATATTGTCAAGGATGAAGAGGGATCATTGATCGTAAATATTGTCACTCGTCAACATAGTCGGTCCAACAATGACGTTGGCCATTGCGCATCGTAATTGTCCGAGCTTCTGTTCGGCCATATTTTAGTGAAATAACGACTATTTATTTGCGTTAGCATGTTTTGCTTTGAAAGAACACAGCCTTTGTTGAGGTTTGTCTTAATGCTAACTCGTTTGTTCCTGCGATCACAAAATCTTGGCAAAGGAAGCAACTTCCTTTACACCCCGGGTGTCAAAGTCAAGGCCCGCCAAGGAATGATCTCCGGCTCCCTAATGATATCAGTATTAGAAGCGGCCCGCAGGCCACAGCCACCTGCTGCTGCTTTGCACGTACCAATAGTCCATCAGTGTTGGTGCTAGGAAGTTTCAAAATGGGACCCCATTAAGTCATAAAAATGGGGTCCCACAGTAAATATTAGGGGTCAAACTTTTTTGTAAGCGTTTTGAAAACAAATGATAAATGTATGCAGTATCTTTTTATATCTCACATTATATATTGTGTTTTGGTACAAGGTTGTCATTAATTTTTACTTCATTCATTAAAAAAATATACAAAAGAAAACAATGTTTAATGCATATGTAAATGTATTCACTTATGAACATTCATTCACTTTCTTATTTACTTCATGGATCTAAACTTTATGCTGCTGGTAGTTTTTTTCTATATTTTATTGTAATATTTTCAGAATGTGTTTGTTTTGGCCAAAGTAAGACCAAGAAAACTATCTGAAGTTGTCTTTATTTTTAGTTTTAGTGCCATGATTTAATAGTCCGTGTGGCCCCTGAGCTAAAAGGACTTTGACACCCCTGCTTTAAATGTTTGATTTAATATATTTTTATTATTATTTCAGTCTTTATAAATGCACATTGTTTGTTTGGAAACAATACATTGATTAAAATGAAATATTAGTAACATATTTTGTTTTATTATTAAAGGGGAACATTATCACAATTTCAGAAGGGTTAAAACCAATAAAAATCAGTTCCCAGTGGCTTATTTTATTTTTCGATTTTTAAAAATTTTTTTTACCCATCATTGAATATCCCGAAAAAAGGCTTTAAAGTGCCTGATTTTCGCTATCTGTAAATCCACCCGTCCATTTCCCTGTGACGTCACATAGTGATGCCAATACAAACAAACATGGCAGATAGAACAGCAAGATATAGCGACATTAGCTCGGATTCAGACTCGGATTTCAGCGGCTTAAGCGATTCAACAGATTACGCATGTATTGAAACGGATGGTTGGAGAGTGGAGGCAGATAGCGAAAACGAAATTGAAGAAGAAACTGAAGCTGTTGAGCCATATCACGACGAACAAAGGCAACGAGGACGAATTCGGCGATCGCCTTCTAACCAACGATTGCATCTTTTGACCACTGGAGCAACTTAAATCCGTCGATTGGTAAGTGTTTGTTTGGCATTAAATGTGGGTGGAGGGAAAGGCTGGATGCAAATATAGCTACAAATGTACATACAGCTAGCCTAAATAGCATGTTAGCATCAATTAGCTGGCAGTCATGCCGTGACTAAATATGTCTGATTAGCACATAAGTCAATAACATCAACAAAACTCACCTTTGTGATTTTGTTGACTTTATCGTTGGAAACGCATCTGCTTTGAGGATATCCACACATCTCTGTCGTAGCATCGCAATCGTCGGTAAAATGTGCAGAACAAACGAGGGACTTTCGCATGTTTTGACCACTGGTGCAGCTTGAATCCGTCGATTGGTATGTGTTTGTTTGGCATTAAATGTGGGTGGAGGGAAAGGCTAGATGCAAATATAGTTACAAATGTACATACAGCTAGCCTAAATAGCATGTTAGCATCAATTAGCTGGCAGTCATGCCGTGACTAAATATGTCTGATTAGCACATAAGTCAATAACATCAACAAAACTCACCTTTGTGATTTTGTTGACTTTATCGTTGGAAATGCATCTGCTTTGAGGATATCCACACATCTCTGTCGGAGCATCGCAATCGTCGGTAAAATGTGCAGAACAAACGAGGGACTTTCGCATCTTTTTACCACTGGTGCAGCTTGAATCCGCCGATTGGTAAGTGTTTGTTTGGCATTAAATGTGGGTGGAGGGAAAGGCTGGATGCAAATATAGCTACAAATGTACATACAGCTAGCCTAAATAGCATGTTAGCATCAATTAGCTGGCAGTCATGCCGTGACTAAATATGTCTGATTAGCACATAAGTCAATAACATCAACAAAACTCACCTTTGTGATTTTGTTGACTTTATCGTTGGAAACGCATCTGCTTTGAGGATATCCACACATCTCTGTCGTAGCATCGCAATCGTCGGTAAAATGTGCAGAACAAACGAGGGACTTTCGCATGTTTTGACCACTGGTGCAGCTTGAATCCGTCGATTGGTATGTGTTTGTTTGGCATTAAATGTGGGTGGAGGGAAAGGCTAGATGCAAATATAGTTACAAATGTACATACAGCTAGCCTAAATAGCATGTTAGCATCAATTAGCTGGCAGTCATGCCGTGACTAAATATGTCTGATTAGCACATAAGTCAATAACATCAACAAAACTCACCTTTGTGATTTTGTTGACTTTATCGTTGGAAATGCATCTGCTTTGAGGATATCCACACATCTCTGTCGGAGCATCGCAATCGTCGGTAAAATGTGCAGAACAAACGAGGGACTTTCGCATCTTTTTACCACTGGTGCAGCTTGAATCCGCCGATTGGTAAGTGTTTGTTTGGCATTAAATGTGGGTGGAGGGAAAGGCTGGATGCAAATATAGCTACAAATGTACATACAGCTAGCCTAAATAGCATGTTAGCATCAATTAGCTGGCAGTCATGCCGTGACTAAATATGTCTGATTAGCACATAAGTCAATAACATCAACAAAACTCACTTTTGTGATTTTGTTGACTTTATCGTTGGAAATGCATCTGCTTTGAGGATATCCACACATCTCTGTCGTAGCATCGCTATCGTCGGTAAAATGTGCAGAACAAACGAGGGACTTTCGCATCTTTTGACCACTGGTGCAGCTTGAATCCGTCGATTGGTATGTGTTTGTTTGGCATTAAATGTGGGTGGAGGGAAAGGCTGGATGCAAATATAGCTACAAATGTACATACAGCTAGCCTAAATAGCATGTTAGCATCAATTAGCTGGCAGTCATGCCGTGACTAAATATGTCTGATTAGCACATATGTTAATAACATCAACAAAACTCACCTTTGTGATTTTGTTGACTTTATCGTTGGAAACGCATCTGCTTTGAGGATATCCACACATCTCTGTCGTAGCATCGCTATCGTCGGTAAAATGTGCAGAACAAACGAGGGACTTTTGCATCTTTTGACCACTGGTGCAGCTTGAATCCGCCGATTGGTATGTGTTTGTTTGGCATTAAATGTGGGTGGAGGGAAAGGCTGGATGCAAATATAGCTACAAATGTACATACAGCTAGCCTAAATAGCATGTTAGCATCAATTAGCTGGCAGTCATGCCGTGACTAAATATGTCTGATTAGCACATAAGTTAATAACATCAACAAAACTCACCTTTGTGATTTTGTTGACTTTATCGTTGGAAATGCATCTGCTTTGAGGATATCCACACATCTCTGTCGTAGCATCGCTATCGTCGGTAAAATGTGCAGAACAAACGAGGGACTTTCGCATCTTTTGACCACTGGTGCAGCTTGAATCCGTCGATTGGTATGTGTTTGTTTGGCATTAAATGTGGGTGGAGGGAAAGGCTGGATGCAAATATAGCTACAAATGAGGCATAATGATGCAATATGTACATACAGCTAGCCTAAATAGCATGCACACTCCACGTAAGTCAACTTGAGTCCGTCCCCGATCGTGTTGTTACATCCTCCGACAACACACCGACGAGGCATGATGTCTCCAAGGTATGGAAAACAGTCGAAAAAACTGAAAATAACAGAGCTGATTTGACTTGGTGTGTGTAATGTGTTTGAGAAAATGGCGGTTTGCTTCCTGTTGTGACGTCACGGGTGAAAGGTCATTGGTCCGACAGCGAACAAGTGAAATTTAAATCGCCAAATTTACCCTTTTAGAGTTCGGAAATCGGTTAAAAAAACATATGGTCTTTTTTTCTGCAACATCAAGGTATATATTGACGCTTACATAGGTCTGCTGATAATGTTCCCCTTTAAGATTATCATCATTACTGTTTTTTTCTTACTTCATTAACTTTAATAGTTTGGTTTTATATGTTTTTAATGCATTGGACAAAACACAGTTTTAGGAGTATGACTGCAGGAGACTGACTAATACGGAATGAAATGACCGCCAAAACGCCAATGGGAACCCATCAAGTCATAAAAATGGTTTCCCACAGTATTTTTTTTAATATATATATATATATTTTGAAAACCTGTTTGTTCTATTTTTGGCCAAAGCAAGACAAAGAAACCAATCTGAAGTTGTCTTTATTTTTTGGTTTTAAAGCCATGGTTTTGATAGTCCGTGTGCACAGATTTTCCTCCATGCGGCCCCTGAGCTAAGATAGTTTGGCGCCTTACACGAAAGCATGTTCTAATTCCAAATTCTGATTCCTTTGACAACAAGTGTCACTTTTAAAGGTGTACTCAAGAGGTCATGCATCAACCCTGCACCAAGGTTTTGGAAAATCAGTTGTGTTTTTGTGTTGTCTTGCAAACTAACTACAGGACTAAACTCCCAGTCGTTTCAACTACAGGAGGTCCTCAGCGTGCGCAAACTAATTCCCTTTCTGAAGCTATGTCTACACTAACCCTTAAACCAATAATTATTTAGCCTAAGCCCCGTTTCAGCCACACTAGACCAGGGGTGAAGGTCCCCCTCCTTGCATAAATGTTGACACGGGTAAGCGTGGATTCAGGTGTGATTGACTACAATAGTCACACTGGATTCAGGTGTGATTGACTACAATAGTCACACTGGATTCAGGTGTGATTGACTACAATCGTCACACTGGATTCAGGTGTCATTGACTACAATAGTCACACTGGATTCAGGTGTGATTGACTACGATAGTCACACTGGATTCAGGTGTGATTGACTACAATAGTCACACTGGATTCAGGTGTGATTGACTACGATAGTCACACTGGATTCAGGTGTGATTGACTACAATAGTCACACTGGATTCAGGTGTGATTGACAACAATAGTCACACTGGATTCAGGTGTGATTGACTACAATAGTCACACTGGATTCAGGTGTGATTGACTACAATAGTCACACTGGATTCAGGTGTGATTGACTACAATAGTCACACTGGATTCAGGTGTGATTGACTACAATAGTCACACTGGATTCAGGTGTGATAGACTACGATAGTCACACTGGATTCAGGTGTGATTGACTACGATAGTCACACTGGATTCAGGTGTGATTGACTACGATAGTCACACTGGATTCAGGTGTGATTGACTACAATAGTCACACTGGATTCAGGTGTGATAGACTACAATAGTCACACTGGATTCAGGTGTGATTGACTACGATAGTCACACTGGATTCAGGTGTGATTGACTACAATAGTCACACTGGATTCAGGTGTGACTGACTACAATAGTCACACTGGATTCAGGTGTGATTGACTACAATAGTCACACTGGATTCAGGTGTCATTGACTACAATAGTCACACTGGATTCAGGTGTGATTGACTACAATAGTCACACTGGATTCAGGTGTGATAGACTACAATAGTCACACTGGATTCAGGTGTGATTGACTACGATAGTCACACTGGATTCAGGTGTGATTGACTACAATAGTCACACTGGATTCAGGTGTCATTTACTACAATAGTCACACTGGATTCGGGTGTGATAGACTACAATAGTCACACTGGATTCAGGTGTGATTGACTACAATAGTCACACTGGATTCAGGTGTGATTGACTACGATAGTCACACTAGATTCAGGTGTGATTGACTACGATAGTCACACTGGATTCAGGTGTGATTGACTACAATAGTCACACTGGATTCAGGTGTGATTGACTACGATAGTCACACTGGATTCAGGTGTGATTGACTACAATAGTCACACTGGATTCAGGTGTGATTGACTACAATAGTCACACTGGATTCAGGTGTGATTGACTACAATAGTCACACTGGATTCAGGTGTGATTGACTACGATAGTCACACTGGATTCAGGTGTGATTGACTACAATAGTCACACTGGATTCAGGTGTGATTGACTACAGTAGTCACACTGGATTCAGGTGTGATTGACTACAATAGTCACACTGGATTCAGGTGTGATTGACTACAATAGTCACACTGGATTCAGGTGTGATTGACTACAATAGTCACACTGGATTCAGGTGTGATTGACTACAATAGTCACACTGGACTCAGGTGTGATTGACTACGATAGTCACACTGGATTCAGGTGTGATTGACTACAATAGTCACACTGGATTCAGGTGTGATTGACTACAATAGTCACACTGGATTCAGGTGTGATTGACTACAGTAGTCACACTGGATTCAGGTGTGATTGACTACAATAGTCACACTGGATTCAGGTGTGATTGACTACAATAGTCTCACTGGATTCGGGTGTGATTGACTACAATAGTCAGACTGGATTCAGGTGTGATTGACTACAATAGTCACACTGGATTCGGGTGTGATTGACTACAATAGTCACACTGGATTCAGGTGTGATTGACTACAATAGTCACACTGGATTCAGGTGTGACTGACTACAATAGTCACACTGGATTCAGGTGTGACTGACTACGATAGTCACACTGGATTCAGGTGTGATTGACTACGATAGTCACACTGGATTCAGGTGTGATTGACTACAATAGTCACACTGGATTCAGGTGTGATAGACTACAATAGTCACACTGGATTCAGGTGTGATTGACTACAATAGTCACACTGGATTCAGGTGTGACTGACTACAATAGTCACACTGGATTCAGGTGTGATTGACTACAATAGTCACACTGGATTCAGGTGTCATTGACTACAATAGTCACACTGGATTCAGGTGTGATTGACTACAATAGTCACACTGGATTCAGGTGTGATAGACTACAATAGTCACACTGGATTCAGGTGTGATTGACTACGATAGTCACACTGGATTCAGGTGTGATTGACTACAATAGTCACACTGGATTCAGGTGTCATTTACTACAATAGTCACACTGGATTCGGGTGTGATAGACTACAATAGTCACACTGGATTCAGGTGTGATTGACTACAATAGTCACACTGGATTCAGGTGTGATTGACTACGATAGTCACACTAGATTCAGGTGTGATTGACTACGATAGTCACACTGGATTCAGGTGTGATTGACTACAATAGTCACACTGGATTCAGGTGTGATAGACTACAATAGTCACACTGGATTCAGGTGTGATTGACTACAATAGTCACACTGGATTCAGGTGTGACTGACTACAATAGTCACACTGGATTCAGGTGTGATTGACTACAATAGTCACACTGGATTCAGGTGTCATTGACTACAATAGTCACACTGGATTCAGGTGTGATTGACTACAATAGTCACACTGGATTCAGGTGTGATAGACTACAATAGTCACACTGGATTCAGGTGTGATTGACTACGATAGTCACACTGGATTCAGGTGTGATTGACTACAATAGTCACACTGGATTCAGGTGTCATTTACTACAATAGTCACACTGGATTCGGGTGTGATAGACTACAATAGTCACACTGGATTCAGGTGTGATTGACTACAATAGTCACACTGGATTCAGGTGTGATTGACTACGATAGTCACACTAGATTCAGGTGTGATTGACTACGATAGTCACACTGGATTCAGGTGTGATTGACTACAATAGTCACACTGGATTCAGGTGTGATTGACTACGATAGTCACACTGGATTCAGGTGTGATTGACTACAATAGTCACACTGGATTCAGGTGTGATTGACTACAATAGTCACACTGGATTCAGGTGTGATTGACTACAATAGTCACACTGGATTCAGGTGTGATTGACTACGATAGTCACACTGGATTCAGGTGTGATTGACTACAATAGTCACACTGGATTCAGGTGTGATTGACTACAGTAGTCACACTGGATTCAGGTGTGATTGACTACAATAGTCACACTGGATTCAGGTGTGATTGACTACAATAGTCACACTGGATTCAGGTGTGATTGACTACAATAGTCACACTGGATTCAGGTGTGATTGACTACAATAGTCACACTGGATTCAGGTGTGATTGACTACGATAGTCACACTGGATTCAGGTGTGATTGACTACAATAGTCACACTGGATTCAGGTGTGATTGACTACAATAGTCACACTGGATTCAGGTGTGATTGACTACAGTAGTCACACTGGATTCAGGTGTGATTGACTACAATAGTCACACTGGATTCAGGTGTGATTGACTACAATAGTCTCACTGGATTCGGGTGTGATTGACTACAATAGTCAGACTGGATTCAGGTGTGATTGACTACAATAGTCACACTGGATTCGGGTGTGATTGACTACAATAGTCACACTGGATTCAGGTGTGATTGACTACAATAGTCACACTGGATTCAGGTGTGATTGACTACGATAGTCACACTGGATTCAGGTGTGATTGACTACGATAGTCACACTGGATTCAGGTGTGATTGACTACAATAGTCACACTGGATTCAGGTGTGACTGACTACAATAGTCACACTGGATTCAGGTGTGATTGACTACGATAGTCACACTGGATTCAGGTGTGATTGACTACAATAGTCACACTGGATTCAGGTGTGATTGACTACGATAGTCACACTGGATTCAGGTGTGATTGACTACGATAGTTACACTGGATTCAGGTGTGATTGACTACGATAGTCACACTGGATTCAGGTGTGATTGACTACGATAGTCACACTGGATTCAGGTGTGATAGACTACAATAGTCACACTGGATTCAGGTGTGATTGACTACAATAGTCACACTGGATTCAGGTGTGATTGACTACGATAGTCACACTGGATTCAGGTGTGATAGACTACAATAGTCACACTGGATTCAGGTGTGACTGACTACAATAGTCACACTGGATTCAGGTGTGATTGACTACGATAGTCACACTGGATTCAGGTGTGATAGACTACAATAGTCACACTGGATTCAGGTGTGATTGACTACAATAGTCACACTGGATTCAGGTGTGATTGACTACGATAGTCACACTGGATTCAGGTGTGATTGACTACGATAGTTACACTGGATTCAGGTGTGATTGACTACGATAGTTACACTGGATTCAGGTGTGATTGACTACGATAGTCACACTGGATTCAGGTGTGATTGACTACGATAGTCACACTGGATTCAGGTGTGATTGACTACAATAGTCACACTGGATTCAGGTGTGATTGACTACAATAGTCACACTGGATTCAGGTGTGATAGACTACAATAGTCACACTGGATTCAGGTGTGATTGACTACAATAGTCACACTGGATTCAGGTGTGATTGACTACAATAGTCACACTGGATTCAGGTGTGATTGACTACGATAGTCACACTGGATTCAGGTGTGATTGACTACAATAGTCACACTGGATTCAGGTGTGATAGACTACAATAGTCACACTGGATTCAGGTGTGATTGACTACAATAACTAAACTACAGTAACTAAACTGCTGACTTGTATTTCTATGGTTGTCTTGCACACTGGTAACTACTCGGTTAGGCCTGCGTACGTACTCACAAACACCAAGACCCCCTGTAGTGACTCGGACTCATGCTTTCCTACATGGCCGAGATCAAAGAACTACTGTACAGTACCCAGCTTTGCTCATCACATGCTACATGTACGGAAAGTCTTCTCATTAAGACGTTGCTGCGTAGGTTGTGAAAGAACTGGCTCCAGGACCAAACTGCACTACATTTTCTTTATTTTGCTCCTAACCACTGTTTTCCAGACAAAGAAGTAAGTAGTGTGAGTATCGGTATTCTTAATGCGAGTAGTAGAAGTTGGCAGCACTAAGGTGGTATTGTGTCGTCACACACCAGGACAACAGCAGTGATCTGGAATTGCCTTCCTGTGTGTTATGAAACTAAATCTGCCAGGAGAAACTAAACCTGACATGGGCTAGAATGTAGAAGGACTAATCCCAGTGCTGGGCTAGAATGTAGAAGGACTGATCCCAGTGCTGGGCTAGAACATAGAAGGACTAATCCCAGTGCTGGGCTAGAATGTAGAAGGACTAATCCCAGTGCTGGGTTAGAGCGTAGAAGGACTAATCCCAGGACTGGGTTAGAATGTAGAAGGACTAATCCCAGTGCTGGGTTAGAACGTAGAAGGACTAATCTCAGGGCTGGGTTAGAATGTAGAAGGACTAATCCCAGTGCTGGGCTAGAACATAGAAGGACTAATCCCAGTGCTGGGCTAGAACGAAGAAGGACTAATCTCAGGGCTGGGTTAGAATGTAGAAGGACTAATCCCAGGGCTGTGTTAGAACGTAGAAGGACTAATCCCAGGGCTGGGCTAGAATGTAGTAGGACTGATCCCGGTGCTGGGTTAGAGCGTAGAAGGACTAATCCCAGTGCTGGGTTAGAATGTAGAAGGACTGATCCCAGTGCTGGGTTAGAATGTAGAAGGACTAATCCCAGTGCTGGGTTAGAACATAGAAGGACTAATCCCAGTGCTGGGCTAGAACATAGTAGGACTAATCCCAGTGCTGGGCTAGAATGTAGAAGGACTGATCCCAGTGCTGGGTTAGAGCGTAGAAGGACTAATCCCAGGACTGGGTTAGAGCGTAGAAGGACTAATCCCAGGACTGGGTTAGAACGTAGGACTAATCCCAGTGCTGGGTTAGAATGTAGAAGGACTAATCCCAGTGCTGGGTTAGAACATAGAAGGACTAATCCCAGTGCTGGGCTAGAACGTAGAAGGACTAATCCCAGTGCTGGGTTAGAGCGTAGAAGGACTAATCCCAGGACTGGGTTAGAACGTAGAAGGACTAATCCCAGTGCTGGGTTAGAACGTAGAAGGACTAATCCCAGTGCTGGGTTAGAGCGTAGAAGGACTAATCCCAGGACTGGGTTAGAATGTAGGAGGACTAATCCCAGTGCTGGGTTAGAGCGTAGAAGGACTAATCCCAGGACTGGGTTAGAATGTAGAAGGACTAATCCCAGTTCTGGGCTAGAATGTAGAAGGACTAATCCCAGTGCTGGGCTAGAACATAGAAGGACTAATCCCAGTGCTGGGCTAGAATGTAGAAGGACTAATCCCAGTGCTGGGCTAGAACGTAGAAGGACTGATCCCAGTGCTGGGTTAGAGCGTAGAAGGACTAATCCCAGGACTGGGTTAGAATGCAGAAGGACTAATCCCAGTTCTGGGCTAGAATGTAGAAGGACTAATCCCAGTGCTGGGCTAGAACGTAGAAGGACTAATCCCAGGACTGGGTTAGAATGCAGAAGGACTAATCCCAGTTCTGGGCTAGAATGTAGAAGGACTAATCCCAGTGCTGGAGCGTGAGGAGCATGAGTGACAAGTTGAGGGGGGGGGGGGGGTTTGCGGGGTCTTTAGTCGGCGTACAGCATGAAGCCCGAAAAGGTGCTGTACTTGTTGTTGTTGCCCCCGTGGGCCTTGCCCCCGTCCAGCTTGATGTAGATCTCGTCGCCGGGCTCCAGGTGTAAGACCACACTGTTGCTGGCGTAGTCGTAGTTCTGGTCGGCGTCCTGGGCGATGGCGCTGGCTCGGACCTGAGGGGGTTACAATTTGCCGTTAAAGGTCAAAACACACCAAGAGGAACGCCAGAGATGTATTTGAAATGAAAGATGATTGACGCAAGCATTTAATCACCTTTGGTATCGTGGACCGCATGGACAGAATATTACATATATGCTGTACGTGGTAAATGGGATTTGTTATATATTATATACAAATATAATATATCAGGATATATTATACACCAGGGCTGTCAAACGTACGACCCAAGGGCCCGCGAACAGGTTTTAACCGGCCCGCGGGATGAGTTTGCCAAATATAAAAATTAACCTGAAATTTTTGAATGAAAGAGAGAGCTGTTTTAAATGTGTCCACTAGATGTCGCAATAGCAATTCTTTGTACATATGTAGCTGATGCTACGTACGTACAAAATAAACCACATGATGTTAGTACATCAGTCCAGGAAAATGATCAGACTACATAAATAACATCCTGTAATTATTTTCAAAATGAACACCAATGAGTGGACTGGTGAACATTATCACACAATTTATTCAGAAAAATATAAATAAGGACAAATGAAGATAGAATACTATTAACCGCAACATGTAAGTGTAAGAACAAAAAAAAATCCAAAATATTGTTATTTGTACAATTTCAGAATGTGCTCGTTCTATTTTTAAACCAAGAAAACAATCCCAAGTTGTCTTTATTTTCACTTTATGGTGCCGTGATTTTGGCCCACTTGGGAGTAGATTTTTCCCCAGGTGACCCCCCATTGAAAATGACTTTGACCCCCTGTTATATAACTGTATATATAAGTGCAGAGTTAACTGTATATACTGCGATGAGGTGGCGACTTGTCCAGGGTGTACCCTGCCTTCCGCCTGATTGTAGCTGAGATAGGCACCAGTGCCCCCCGCGACCCCAAAGGGAATAAGCGGTAGGAAATGGATGGATAACTGTATATAAAACTGTATATGTAATTGTATATATAACTGCATATATAATTGTATATATAACTGTATATATAACTGCATATATAATTGTATATATAATTGTATATATAACTGCATATATAATTGTATATATAACTGTATATATAAGTGCAGATATAACTGTATATATAACTGTATATATAACTGCATATATAATTGTGTATATATAATTGCATATATAACTGTATATATATAACTGTATATATAAGTGCAGATATAAATGTACATAAAACTGTATATATAAGTCCTCTCTGGGGTACGAGGATGTCAGGGAACGCAGAGTAATAATAATCCTGAAATAAACTGCAACAAAAAAAAAAGTGTGCAATTAATAGTCCAATACAAATTGTAGAAAATGGATGGACGGATATATAACTGTATATATAACTGTATATATAAGTGCAGATATAACTGTATATGAATCTGTATATATATAAATCCTCTCTGGGTTTCAAGGAGGTCAGGGGACGCAGAGCAATAATAATCCTGAAATAAACTGCAACAAAACAAAGTGTGCAATTAATAGTCCAATACAAATTAAACGGTGCAATATACACATCACATCTTTCATATAATCGTCAGTATTATCGTTTTTCTTCATTTTTTTTCTCTTCAAAACATGGTCATTACTGCCTACTTTCTCTTGTTTTATTCTCCTTCTTATTGTTATTTTTCATTGTTATTCTTATTGTTATATTTTCCATTTTATTTCCATTCATACCTCCATTATTTACTCTTGTTTTATTCTATCTCAAATCTTTACACTGCTGCTGACATTTAATTTTAAATTTTCCTGCAGGGAACTCTTCTGAAGGAATCAATAAAGTACTAATGTGAATATTACATTTGTTATATTTGATATTGCTACTTTGATACATTTGTAGTCTTTCTGCAGGGTCGTTCCCCCAGGAAGGCAGACGGACTACTCGGGACATAGCATTTAGGTAAAAACATGATTTAATTTAAAACCCAAAAAAATGTACAAACAAAAATCGCTCACAGCGGAGGCACAACTTGGGCTAAGGAACAAAGCTAACGCATAAACAGACTATGAACATAAATCAAACAAAACTTACTTGGCATGGCATGAAGCACGAGACTATGGCAAGGCATGAAACAAGTCAGCACAGAGCAAGAAAAGATCACATTGACGCCAGGGCGACTGACTGGCAAAGACGAGCTTAAATACTGCACTGAAAAAAGTGACTTTTTGGTGCTGTAAACTCTATTAGAGTAACTGTCATAATTTATAACTAGTATTTTTAACATTCAGTAAGAACTAGAGTTTCTTAAGTAAAATTAAATGTTTTATTAACGTAATAGATGAATTATGGGGGAAGAGTAAGTTTTACTTACGTTTCCTCATACTATTTAAATGTTTAATAGTTGTACGTACATAAACCTAAAAATATTACATAAACTTTACTCTGAAAATCTAGTGTTTTGAAACGCATGCGCACAGCACAACAGGCTCTGGCCGACTGGCTCTGCTCCGGCCGTTAGGATCACTTCACAGAGCACTGCAAGGTGATTCTTATCTTGCGTTTATAATGTGTTACAGAGTCGATGTTCTCCAGAAACTTGTTTGGTGTGGGTTCACAGAGTGTGGCGCATATTAGTAAGAATGTTAAAGTTGTTTATATCACAACCATCAGAGTAAAAGGTATGGCTGTTGACCAAGTATGCGTCCTTCTGGTACGCAGACAGCATGGTGTAAAAGTTGGTGCGATGACATTTTGTAGAGCAGTGGTCCCCAACCACCGGGCCGCGGCCGCAGAATAATTTTTTTATTACATTTTTTTTATTTTTATCACACTCAATTTTTTACTGCATGCCATTGATAAGCGCAGGAATGAGAAGAGGTTTTAAATTAATTAACCGCCCCGGCGGCTATTCAAGGAAATACGGTATATAAAATGTACTTAAAATTTTGAGTAGAATTATGTTCCTGCCGATGAAAAACAAGTAGACTTTACTTAATTTGTTTAAAAAAATATAACTTAAAACTTGGAAGTATTTAAGTAACTGTTACTTAAAATCTTTACAACTGTTATGTTATATGGTAAGTAGAATTTACTTGATATTGGCAAGTGAGTGTTACTTGATATTGCAGCATTAAATTTTACTTACAATATTTTTTTCAAGTAAATCTTATGAGTTGTTTTTTTTCCAGTGTACCTCTGATTAGTGCTCGGGAAGCAGGTGAGCGGGCATTTTGTCCACCAGAGACAGGTGGACAAAATGAGTAACCAAGGAAACCAGACAAGGGAGTGGAAAAAAAACAGGAACTTAACCTTCGACTTGTGTTAGGGTCGCCACCGACCCGTTTTAGTTTTTAAATGCATAAAAACACCACATACATTTATTTTTTTGCATCAAAGCTTTTTGACTTTGTCAGGAACCTCTTTGTCAACAAAATAATTTTTTAAAATTTTTTTCACTAAATTATAAAATGCTCTGGTAGAAATTATGCCCTTGGTGTTGTTAGGGTCGGTTTCGACCCAGTTATAAAAATAAGATGATAAAGCAATGATAAGAGCCAAAACTGAACACACTGACAGCCAGCTCCTCTCCCAATCATGTGAGCTTTAGTGGATTCTCATTTTACCTTGTTATCCTGTACAAAAACAAACAAAAGACGGACACTAAAAGTGTCACTTTTTGCCACTCTGATTTAGTTTTTTATTAGTTTTGGAACTAGTAATCTATTTCTCTTGGTTTCATTTGCTTTATTGGTTGTTTGTTTGATGTTGGATTTCTGTTGCTGAAAAAAATACTTTTTAGCCTTTTTTTTTCAAGTAAATATATATGGGTCGAAATTGACCCGTAACACCATAGATGTTACTATAGTTAAAATTCTTAAAATGAAAAAATAAATAAAACACATTTATTTAAGAGATGTGTTCTAATACCCCTTAGTAATAGTTAGGTAACACAACAACCTTTTTTATGTATATGATTCTCTTGAGGTTCGTTTTACCATTTTTAAAAATTGAAATCGAGGCGTATACTGACAAAAAAAGGCCCAATGGCCCAAACCAAAAATATTAAAACCAATATTTTCAAGGATAAGGAAGCCTAACGAGGTAACCAAGAGATGAGAAACAAATTGGATGATAGATAATTGTTTTTAGTGTATTTTACAGCTGTAACTGTAACAACTTTAACAGTCTTACTAATATGCGCCACACTCTGTGAACCCACACCAAACACGTTTCTGGAGAACATCGACTCTGTAACACATTATAAACGCAAGATAAGAATCACCTTGCAGTGCTCTGTGAAGTGATCCTAACGGCCGGAGCAGAGCCAGTCATCCGGAGCCTGTTGTGCTGTGCGCATGCGTTTCAAAACACTAGATTTTCAGAGTAAAGTTTATGTAATATTTTTAGGTTTATGTACGTACAACTATTAAACATTTAAATAGTATGAGGAAACGTAAGTAAAACTTACTCTTCCCCCATAATTCATGTATTACGTTAATAAAACATTTAATTTTACTTAAGAAACTCTAGTTCTTACTGAATGTTAAAAATACTAGTTATAAATTATGACAGTTACATGGGTCAAAACCGACCGTTAACATAAGAGATGGTAACAGAAAGCTAACACAAGAGGAAGGTTAAAGAGTCCAAAGGACAAACAGCACATGGCCAAACAAAAACATGATCAACAGACATGACATTTTATTTCTTATTGGTTAACTTCAGAATAACAATGTTATTAAAAAGAATAAAATACTTATTATACTCTAAAAATGTTGGTCTTACTTAAAAATGCACACATTTAGTTGTATTCAGTGTTAAAAAATATGATATGGCTCTCACTGAAATACATTTTGAAATATTTGGCTTTCATGGCTCTCTCAGCCAAAAAGGTTCCCGACCCCTGGACTAAAGTGTGGTGTCGCTGCTCCCACCTGGTTGTTCTTGCACAGGTCGGCCCACATGCTGGTTCCGTCCCCGCCTCGCATCAGCACGTGGTAAACAAAGAAGTAAATCCCGGGTATGGAACAGGTGAACTTGCCCGTGGACGGGTCGTAGTGGTTCCCCAGGTTGGTGACCACGTCGTCGAATTTCAGCACTTCGTAGCCCTCATGCTGCTTCTTGAGTCCCGCATAGAAGGCGATCTTGGGGACGGTGTTGTAGGTGGCCGCGCTGATGGCCCCGCTGGGTCCACTGGCACCGGGGGGGCCCGGAGCACCGGGGGCCCCTCTCTCCCCGGGCCGGCCAGCGGGACCGGGTGGGCCGGGCTCGCCCACCGGACCCCTCGGACCCACCCTGCCCACGCGTCCGGGCTCGCCTGGCGGACCCTGGATGAAGGTGGGCAGGGACTGCGCCAGGCGGTGCGCGTCTTTCGCCGGCTGCAGCTGCGCTTTGGTCGGAGTCGCGGCGGTGGCTGCGGTGCCGTGCGGGTCGCACAGCATTTGGCAGGAGCCGAGCATCTCGTAGCGGGTGGGGGTCCCGGCAGAGTTGACCATGGCCGGGATGAGCACCACCAGCACCAGGACGAGCGCCACGCCGCACACGCCGCCCGCGATCATCTGCGCCCTCCGGAGCGTCTGCGTCCTCCGAGCCTGGTGGTCTTCCAGCCTGCTTGTGAGCGGGGCCGCGCGGACAGGAGAAGTGGAGCCGGCCGCTGTGCTTCTGGAACTTTCTGCCGCTAAAAGCCTCCTTTGAACGCGCGGAGAGGGAGCAGACGCCGCTTTTTACGCGCTGCAGGGGCGCAGCTCGTCTGCCTTTTCAACCTCGCCCACCTCCACCTCCACGGTAATAAGAAGAGGGGGGACAAAACTCTGTGATCACTCAAATGTACACCTCGTTCGTTTAGGGTTCTTGTTTCTTGTTTTTGCCCACGCACTTACTGCGTGTGCAGAACAATTGAAAGAAATGTTGGCTACTTTTAAAAGGCCTACTGCAGGGGTAGGGAACCTATGGCTCTGGAGCCAGATGTGGCTCTTTTGATGACTGCATCTGGCTCTCAGATAAATCTTAGCTGACATTGCTTAACACGATATTTATGAATGATTTTGCTGGTAATCACAGTGCTAAAAATAACGTGCAAAATATAAAACATTCTCATGCATTTAAATCCATCCATCCTGTTCAAGAAGTCGCATTAATGGTAAGAAGTATTTTATGTCAGGGTCGTTCCCCCAGGAAGGCAGACGGACTACTCGGGACATAGCATTTAGGTAAAAACATGATTTAATTTAAACTAAAAAAAATATACAAACAAAAATCGCTCACAGCGGAGGCACAACTTGGGCTAAGGAACAAAACTAACGCATAAACGCACTATGAACATAAATCAAACAAAACTTACTTGGCACGGCATGAAGCACGAAACTATGGCAAGGCATGAAACAAGTCAGCACAGAGCAAGAAAAGATCACATTGACACCAGGGCGACTGACTGGCAAAGACAAGCTTAAATACTGCACTGAAAAAAGTGACTTTTTGGTGCTGTAAACTCTATTAGAGTAACTGTCATAATTTATAACTAGTATTTTTAACATTCAGTAAGAACTAGAGTTTCTTAAGTAAAATTAAATGTTTTATTAACGTAATAGATGAATTAAATACTGCCTTTGATTAGTGCTCGGGAAGCAGGTGAGCGGGCATTTTGTCCACCAGAGACAGGTGGACAAAATGAGTAACCAAGGAAACCAGACAAGGGAGTGGGAAAAAACAGGAACTTAAAGAGTCCAAAGGACAAACAGCACATGGCCAAACAAAAACATGATCGACAGACATGACATTTTATTTATTATTGGTTAGCTTCAGAATAACAATGTTATTAAAAAGAATAAAATACTTATTATACTCTAAAAATGTTGGTCTTACTTAAAAATCCACACATTTAGTTGTATTCAGTGTTAAAAAAATATGATATGGCTCTCACTGAAATACATTTTGAAATATTTGGCTTTCATGGCTCTCTCAGCCAAAATGGTTCCCGACCCCTGCTCTAGAGCATGGGTGTCAAACGCTGGCCCGCAGGCCAAATTTGGCCCGCTGTTTAATTTCATTTGGCCCTTGAAGCAATATCAAATTAACATTAGAGCTGGCCCGCCGGTGTTATACAGCGGTGCCGCTGTAACACCGCATTCACCGATTTCCCGGGAGACTCTCGAATTTCAGTGCCCCTCCTAAAAATCTCCCGGTGCAACCATTTTCCCGAATTCCACCCGGACAACAATATTGGGGGTGTGCCTTAAAGGCACTGCATTTAGCGTCCCCTACAACCTGTCAAGGCTGTTTTTCCTCCTCACTATCAGCGTGCCGGCATGGTCACATATGTGGCTTCTACACACATGTAAGTAAATGCAAGGCATACTTGATCAACAGCATACAGGTCACACTGAGGGTGGCCATATAAACAACTTTAACACTGTTACAAATATGCGCCACACTGTGAACCCACACCAAACAAGAATGACCAACACATTTCGGGAGAACATTTGCACCGTAACACAACAGAACAAATACCCAGAATCCCTCGCAGCACTAACTCTTCCGGACCGCTACAATATACAACCCCTCCCCGCTACCAACAAACCCCGCCCTCCTTACCCCACCTACCTGAGCCCCGACATTAACTGAGCAGTAAAAAGGCCTGAATGGTTGATTTATTCATTATTTTATTTTCAAATGTATTAGCCTCTGGGAAAAGTTAATGTTAATATTCATCTCAGAAGGCTACAAATACAAATGAGGCATTCAATTTTTATTTAAATTTGATTTGATATGCCATTGATATTTTATTATTATTATTATTATTTGAAACTCAATTTTGCATGTCACTATAAAGTTATATAAGCCTTGCTTGTTCAATATTCAATGAAAAACTTGTTTGGGTCACTTTTAAAACATTAATTTGTTCAACCTCGGCCCGCGGCTTTGTTCAGTTTTAAATTTTGTCCCACTCTGTATTTGAGTTTGACACCTGTGCTCTTCAAAACGCCGTCACATGCTCTTTTCCTCCATATAAACAGCGTGCTGGCCAAGTCACATAATATATGCGGCTTTCACACACACATACTTGGTCAACAGCCATACAGGTCACACTGAGGGTGGCTGTATAAACCACCTTAACATTGTTACAAATATGCGCCACACTCTGAACCCACACCAAACAAGAATGACAAAACTAATTTTGGGAGAACACCCGCACCGTAACACAACATAAACACAACAGAACAAATACCCAGAACCCCTTGCAGCACTAACTCTACCGGAAGGCTACAATATACACCCCCGTTACCACCAAACCCCACCCACCTCATTTTTATTTTATTTTCAAATTTATTAGCCTGTGGAAAAAGTTAATGTTCATATTTACCTCAGAAAACTGCAAATAGAAAAGAGGCATTAATATGTTTTAATTACATTTAATTTAATATACCACTGATGTTTTTTTGTTTGTTTTTTGAAAATTGATTTTGCACTATTACGTTATATAAGCTCTGCCTGTTGAATGGGTGGAAGCCCGAGTACCCAGAGGGGAACCCACGCAGTCACGGGGAGAACATGCAAACTCCACACAGAAAGATCCCGATCCCGGGATTGAACCCAGGATTACTCAGGACCTTTGTATTGTGAGGCAGACGCACTAACCCCTGTCCCACCGTGCTGCCCTATTTAAGCCTTGCTTGTTCAATATTCAATGCAAAACTAGTTTGGGTCCCTATTAAAAGGTTAATTTGTTCAACCTTGGCCCGCGGCTTTGTTCAGTTTTAAATTTTGGCCCACTCTGTATTTGAGTTTGACACCCCTGCTCTAGAGCATGGGTGTCAAACTCTGGCCCGTGGGCCAAATTTGGCCCGCCGTGTAATTTAATTTGGCCCTTAAGGCAATATCAATTTTACATTAGAGCTGGCCCCCCGGTGTTATACAGCGTCGGTGCCGCTGTATAACACCGCATTCACCGCTAATACTCATACTTGCCAACCCTCCTAATTTTACCGGTAGACTCCCGAAGTTCAGTGCCCCTCCCGAAAATCTCCCGGGGCAACCATTCTCCCGAATTTCTACCGATTTCCACCTGGACAACTATATTTGGGGCGTGCATTTAAGGTACTGCCTTTAGCGTTCTCTGCAACCTGTCGTCACGTCTTCTTGTTATGTGACATTCATCCTCCACTGTTGCCATTTTTAGTATAAAGTAGTGTAAAGTTCTTACTTATATCCGTCACTAAACTCATCATGAAAGCACTAAAACATACCGGTGTAGTGAGTTGACATTATTCACCCAAGGAACTTCAGTAATTAGAGTTCTGGTCGGACGGTTTTTAATTTGACACATTTCGGGCGTTGTCGTTGCACTAGTGAGCCACGGATGGGGAGCAGCATCTCCTCATCCGGGGCTCACTAGTGCAAAAACTACGCCTGAAATGTGTCAGATGCTGCTCCGTTATTGATTAAAGTGTGAATGTCATTAAAAGAGTTAGCGCCATCTTTTGACACTTCTTCCACTCCCGTCCTTGCACGCTACACCGCTACAAAAAAAAGATGGGGAAAAGACGCTGTCCAAGTGGAGGCACGTAAAGAAGCGAGCCCACAAAACGGTGCAAACTGAAGAGACTGTCAGAAAGTGAGTTGAAGATGATGTGTAAAACCTCATCTATGCAACATTTTGAGCAAAGAAGCAGCATTACATGTTATGTAGAGCACAAGCAAGTCTTTTACATTTAGAAAATAATCATAATAATATGACTCCTTTAATGCACCTTATATGTTCAAAAAAAAGATCAAAAATAGACCATTCATCAGCAGTGTGCCTTATAATCTGGAAAATACGGTAGCTATTATTTTTGATGATGATAACTCTAATTGTTGTTCCCTATTTAAAATACTATTAATGGTAGATATTGTTCATGAGCTAAACACATTTTTAATGCAACACACAAGGTCTAAAAGTACAAATGATCAGAGGTGGGTAGAAACACGCTACATTTACTCCGTTACATCTACTTGAGTAACTTTTGGGATAAATTGTACTTTTAAGAATAGTTTTAATGCAACATACTTTTATTTATTACTTGAGTATTTTTATAGTAAAGAAACGCTACTTTTACTCCGCTCCATTTATCTACATTCAGCTCGCTAGTCGCTACTGATTTTTATCGATCTGTTAATGCACGCTTTGTTTGTTTTGGTTTGTCCGACAGACCTTCAAAGTAGGATCTATCACATGCCTGCGTTTCACCAATCAAATGCAGTGACTGGTGACGTTGGACTCCGTTTCACCAATCAAATGCAGTTACTGGTGACGTGTGACTCCGTTTCACCAATCAAATGCAGTCACTGGTGACGTTGGACTCCGTTTCACCAATCAAATGCAGTCACTGGTGACGTTTGACTCCGTTTCACCAATCAAATGCAGTCACTGGTGACGTGTGACTCCGTTTCACCAATCAAATGCAGTCGCTGGTGACGTTGGACTCCGTTTCACCAATCAAATGCAGTCACTGGTGACGTGTGACTCCGTTTCACCAATCAAATGCAGTCACTGGTGACGTTGGACTCCGTTTCACCAATCAAATGCAGTCACTGATGACGTTGGACTCCGTTTCACCAATCAAATGCAGTCACTGGTGACGTGTGACTCCGTTTCACCAATCAAATGCAGTCACTGCTGACGTTGGACTCCGTTTCACCAATCAAATGCAGTCACTGGTGACGTTTGACTCCGTTTCACCAATCAAACAGAGCCAAGCAGTCACATGATTAACTGCACACTTTTTTTTAATAAACCTTTATTTATAAATTTCAACATTTACAAACAGTCTAAAATAATAAAGTAAGTACAAAAACAGTACAAAACAGTAGAAAAACCGTGCAAAACAGCGCCAGGGGGTTGTAAATTCCAAGTAACTAAAATAGAATGCAAAAAAAAAAATATATATATATATATATATATATATATATATATATATATAAAATAAACAAAATGCAAAGCCATAGGCTCGCTCAATCTCAGTAAATAACTTAAATTTGGAACACAGCATCATCGTTTTCACAGCTTTTTGCTTGTTAGAGGTAGAGTGTTTTAATGTAGAGTTCTAAATCTTTTTTAAAGGCACAAAAAACAGGTCGGGTATTGAGAAACTTACATTTATGAATATAAAACTTAGCCAATAGTATAATGAGCTTGCAAAGGTAAAATTAATTTTCAATTTTTTTTTCAATACAATGTAAAACCAAATATATATTATTTAATATATATCATTGTTTTAGTTGCTTAAGAGATATTCCTGGCTCTGAATTTCCATCCATCCATCCATCTTCTTCCGCTTATCCGAGGTCGGGTCGCGGGGGCAGCAGCCTAAGCAGGGAAGCCCAGACTTCCCTCTCCCCAGCCACTTCGTCTAGCTTTTCCCGGGGGATCCCGAGGCGTTCCCAGGCCAGCCGGGAGACATAGTCTTCCCAACGTGTCCTGGGTCTTCCCCGTGGCCTTCTACCGGTTAGACATGCCCTAAACACCTCCCTCGGGAGGCGTTCGGGTGGCATCCTGACCAGATGCCCGAACCACCTCATCTGGCTCCTCTCGATGTGAAGTAGCAGCGGCTTTACTTTGAGTTCCTCCCGGATGGCAGAGCTTCTCACCCTATCTCTAAGGGAGAGCCCCGCCACACGGCGGAGGAAACTCATTTGGGCCGCTTGTACCCGTGATCTTATCCTTTCGGTCATGACCCAAAGCTCATGACCATAGGTGAGGATGGGAACGTAGATCGACCGGTAAATTGAGAGCTTTGCCTTCCGGCTCAGCTCCTTCTTCACCACAACGGATCGGTACAACGTCCGCATTACTGAAGACGCTGCACCGATCCGCCTGTCGATCTCACGATCCACTCTTCCCCCACTCGTGAACAAGACTCCTAGGTACTTGAACTCCTCCACTTGGGGCAGGGTCTCCTCCCCAACCCGGAGATGGCACTCCACCCTTTTCCGGGAGAGAACCATGGACTCGGATTTGGAGGTGTTGATTCTCATTCTGGTCGCTTCACACTCGACTGCGAACCGATCCAGTGAGAGTTGAGGATCCCGGCCAGATGAAGCCAACAGGACCACATCATCTGCAAAAAGCAGAGACCTAATCCCGCGGCCACCAAACCGGAACCCCTCAATGCCTTGACTGCGCCTAGAAATTCTGTCCATAGGCTCTGAATTTGTTCATTGCTATGTTTATGTTTTTGTGCATTACTTGTTGCCGTCATCATTAAAGGAACAGGTCACTCATCAGTTACTCAGTACTTGAGTAGTTTTTTCACAACATACTTTTTACTTTAAGTCAAGTAAATATTTGGTTGACTACACCTTACTTTTACTTGAGTAATACATCTCTAAAGTAACTGTACTCTTACTTGAGTACAATTTCTGGCTACTCTACCCACCTCTGCAAATGATATCACTTTGTGCCATCTTTAGTAATATTGATGGAAGTAATACTCATTGTGTTGTTTTATTTATTTTTTGGGGGGGTATCGTTCTGTGGGTTGGCAGAATAAGTTAGACCCGATCATCGATGCACGAGAACAATAATACGTGCACAGATAGTTTGAGAAGGACGAGATACGGCATGAAAGCAGTACAAGTAGATGTTAACCATCAAATGTTGCTTTAAACACAGGACATTGTTGACTCTCTCTATGCACATTATGGATTGTAATGTATTGAATATTATTACTGACAAGATTGGTCACAAAGGTCCAGAGCCTAATTAGGGATGTTAAAGTAAAATATGTGCTACTCTTCTGACACCTGGTCACACCTCCGTGGGCCCCTGAGTCCAATTTATCATGTGAGAACATTCTATAAGTGGGAAAAAGAAGGTGGGAGTGAGTGGGAGGAGGCGGTGAAGGACGAGTGCACACATGAATGAAAGTAGGAGAATGAAAGGAGGCCATCACTTCATCAATGAACAATTAGCCTTTAGAGCAGTGGTTCTTAACCAGGGTTCGGTGAGTCGGCCTCAGGGGGTTCGGCGGATGTCAAAACACACCTGACTCATCGTGTAAATACAAACTTCTCCCTATCGGCGTATTACGGCTATTGCAACAGCTGACTGATTTACAAGTGTGTAATTTCAACAATTTTTAACAATTTTTAACATTCATAACAATGTGACCTCGGACTACGTTAAGGTAACGTGTGGAGTTCCCCAGGGTTCGGTCCTTGGCCCTGCACTCTTCAGCATCTACATGCTGCCGCTAGGTGACATCATACGCAAATACGGTATTAGCTTTCACTGTTATGCTGATGACACCCAACTCTACATGCCCCTAAAGCTGACCAACACGCCGGATTGTAGTCAGCTGGAGGCGTGTCTTAATGAAATTAAACAATGGATGTCCGCTAACTTTTTGCAACTCAACGCCAAAAAAACGGAAATGCTGATTATCGGTCCTGCTAGACACCGAACTCTATTTAATAATACAACTCTAACATTTGACAACCAAACAATTAAACAAGGCGACACGGTAAAGAATCTGGGTATTATCTTCGACCCAACTCTCTCCTTTGAGGCACACATTAAAAGCGTTATTAAAACGGCCTTCTTTCATCTCCGTAATATCGCTAAAATTCGCTCCATTCTGTCCACTAAAGACGCTGAGATCATTATCCATGCGTTTGTTACGTCTCGCCTCGATTACTGTAACGTATTATTTTCGGGTCTCCCCATGTCTAGCATTAAAAGATTACAGTTGGTACAAAATGCGGCTGCTAGACTTTTGACAAGAACAAGAAAGTTTGATCACATTACGCCTGTACTGTATATACCTTTATATACATATATACATACATATATACCTGTACTGTATATACCTTTATATACATATATACATACATATATACCTATACTGTATATACCTTTATATACATATATACATACATATATACCTATACTGTATATACCTTTATATACATATATACATACATATATACCTGTACTGTATATACCTTTATATACATATATACATACATATATACCTATACTGTATATACCTTTATATACATATATACATACATATATACCTATACTGGCTCACCTGCACTGGCTTCCTGTGCACTTAAGATGTGACTTTAAGGTTTTACTACTTACGTATAAAATACTACACGGTCTAGCTCCATCCTATCTTGCCGATTGTATTGTACCATATGTCCCGGCAAGAAATCTGCGTTCAAAGGACTCCGGCTTATTAGTGATTCTAAAGCCCAAAAAAAGTCTGCGGGCTATAGAGCTTTTTCATTTCGGGCTCCAGTACTCTGGAATGCCCTCCCGGTAACAGTTCGAGATGCTACCTCAGTAGAAGCATTTAAGTCTCACCTTAAAACTCATTTGTATACTCTAGCCTTTAAATAGACTCCCGTTTTAGACCCGTTGATCTGCCGTTTCTTTTCTTTTTCTTCTATGTCCCACTCTCCCTTGTGGAGGGGGTCCGGTCCGATCCGGTGGCCATGTACTGCTTGCCTGTGTATCGGCTGGGGACATCTCTGCGATGCTGATCCGCCTCCGCTTGGGATGGTTTCCTGCTGGCTCCGCTGTGAACGGGACTCTCGCTGCTGTGTTGGATCCGCTTTGGACTGGACTCTCGCAACTGTGTTGGATCCATTGTGGATTGAACTTTCACAGTATCATGTTAGACCCGCTCGACATCCATTGCTTTCCTCCTCTCCAAGGTTCTCATAGTCATCATTGTCACCGACGTCCCACTGGGTGTGAGTTTTCCTTGCCCTTATGTGGGCCTACCGAGGATGTCGGGGTGGTTTGTTTAGCCCTTTGAGACACTAGTGATTTAGGGCTATATAAGTAAACATTGATTGATTGATTGATAATTTGTTGTGAGTTTATGCAGTGTGTTGGTTTTGTTGTTTGAACAAGGTGATGTTCATGCACGGTTTATTTTGTGCACCAGCAAAAAAACCAAAATATGGTAACACTTTAGTATGGGGAACATATTCACCATTAATATAGGTGCTTATTAACATGCAAATTAGTAACATATTGGCTCTTAACTGGTCATTAAGTTTTATTAATGCCTTATTCGGCATGGCCTTATTATAACCCTATCCCTTTAACCCTGACCCTAACCCTAACCAAATAACTAAGTTTTTATCACTTAGAACAGGGGTAGGGAACCTACGGCTCTAGAGCCAGATGTGGCTCTTTTGATGACTGCATCTGGCTCTTGGATAAATCTTAGCTGGCATTGCCTAACACGATAATTATGAATGATTTCGCTGGTAATCACAGCGCTAAAAATAACGTGCAAAATATAAAACATTCTCATGCATTTAAATCCATCCATCCATTTTCTACCGCACCTTTTCAAGAAGTCGCATTAATGGTAAGAAGTATTTTATGTCAGGGTCGTTCCCCCAGGAAGGCAGACGGACATAGCATTTGGGTAAAAACATGATTTAATTTAAACCCAAAAAATATACAAACAAAAATCGCTCACAGCGGAGGCACAACTTGGGCTAAGGAACAAAGCTAACGCATAAACGCACTATGAACATAAATCAAACAAAACTTACTTGGCATGGCATGAAGCACGAAACTATGGCAAGGCATGAAACAAGTCAGCACAGAGCAAGAAAAGATCACATTGACGCCAGGGCGACTGACTGGCAAAGACGAGCTTAAATACTGCCTTTGATTAGTGCTCGGGAAGCAGGTGAGCGGGCATTTTGTCCACCAGAGACAGGTGGACAAAATGAGTAACCAAGGAAACCAGACAAGGGAGTGGGAAAAAACAGGAACTTAAAGAGTCCAAAGGACAAACAGCACATGGCCAAACAAAAACATGATCAACAGACATGACATTTTATTTCTTATTGGTTAGCTTCGGAATAACAATGTTATTAAAAAGAATAAAATACTTATTACACTCTAAAAATGTTGGTCTTACTTAAAAATCCACACATTTAGTTGTATTCAGTGTTAAAAAATATGATATGGCTCTCACTGAAATACATTTTGAAATATTTGGCTTTCATGGCTCTCTCAGCCAAAAAGGTTCCCGACCCCTGACTTAGAATATGTTCCCCTGGTGTCCAAGTAACTTTGAATTAAGTCTTTGTTACTTAGAACAGTGGTTTTCAAATGGGGGTACATGAAGGTATGCCAAGGGGTACGTGAGATTTTTTTTTAAATATTCTAAAAATAGCAATAATTCAAAAATCCTTTATAAATATTATAAATATTATTGAATAATATTTCAACAAAATCAATCAATCAATCAATCAATGTTTACTTATACAGCCCTAAATCACTAGTGTCTCAAAGGGCTGCACAGACCACCACGACATCCTCGGTAGGCCCACATAAGGGCAAGGAAAACTCACACCCAGTGGGACATCGGTGACAATGATGACTATGAGAACCTTAGAGAGGAGGAAAGCAATGGATGTCGAGCGGGTCTAACATGATACTGTGAAAGTTCAATCCACAATGGATCCAACACAGTTGCAAGAGTCCAGTCCAAAGAGGATCCAAGACACAGCAGCGAGAGTCCCGTTCACAGCGGAGCCAGCAGGAAACCATCCCAAGCGGAGGCGGACCAGCAGCGCAGAGATGTCCCCAGCCGATACACAGGCAAGCAGTACATGGCCACCGGATCGGACCGGACCCCCTCCACACGGGAGAGTGGGACATAGAAGAAAAAGAAAAGAAACGGCAGATCAACTGGTCTAAAAAGGGAGTCTATTTAAAGGCTAGAGTATACAAATGAGTTTTAAGGTGAGACTTAAATGCTTCTACTGAGGTGGCATCTCGAACTGTTACCGGGAGGGCATTCCAGAGTACTGGAGCCCGAACGGAAAATGCTCTATAGCCCGCAGACTTTTTTTGGGCTTTGGGAATCACTGATAAGCCGGAGTCCTTTGAACGCAGATTTCTTGCCGGGACATATGGTACAATACAATCGGCAAGATAAGATGGAGCTAGACCGTGTAGTATTTTATATGTAAGTAGTAAAACCTTAAAGTCACATCTTAAGTGCACAGGAAGCCAGTGCAGGTGAGCCAGTATAGGTATATATGTATGTATATATGTATATAAAGGTATATACAGTACAGGCGTAATGTGATCAAACTTTCTTGTTCTTGTCAAAAGTCTAGCAGCCGCATTTTGTACCAACTGTAATCTTTTAATGCTAGACATGGGGAGACCCGAAAATAATACGTTACAGTAATCGAGACGAGACGTAACAAACGCATGGATAATGATCTCAGCGTCTTTAGTGGACAGAATGGAGCGAATTTTAGCGATGTTACGGAGATGAAAGAAGGCCGTTTTAGTAACGCTTTTAATGTGTGCCTCAAAGGAGAGAGTTGGGTCGAAGATAATACCCAGATTCTTTACCGTGTCGCCTTGTTTAATTGTTTGGTTGTCAAATGTTAGAGTTGTATTATTAAATAGAGTTCGGTGTCTAGCAGGACCGATAATCAGCATTTCCGTTTTTTTGGCAAAAAGTTAGCGGACATCCATTGTTTAATTTCATTAAGGCACGCCTCCAACTGACTAAAATCCGGCGTGTTGGTCAGCTTTAGGGGCATGTAGAGTTGGGTGTCATCAGCATAACAGTGAAAGCTAACACCGTATTTGCGTATGATGTCACCTAGCGGCAGCATGTAGATGCTGAAGAGTGCAGGGCCAAGGACCGAACCCTGGGGAACTCCACACGTTACCTTAACGTAGTCCGAGGTCACATTGTTATGGGAGACACACTGCATCCTATCAATAAGATAAGAGTTAAACCAAGACAGGGCTAAGTCTGACATACCAATTCGTGTTTTGATACGTTCTAATAAAATATTATGATCGACGGTATCGAAAGCAGCGCTAAGATCGAGGAGCAGCAACATAGAAATTAAATTAAATTAAAATAGGAATGTAAGTTCATAAACTGTGGGGAAAAAAATACAACAATGCAATATTCAGTGTTGACAGCCAGATTTTTTGTGGACATGATCCATAAATATTGATGTTAAAGATTAATTTCTATTACAATCCCCAAAGAGGGCACTTTAAGTTGATGATTACTTCTATGTGTAGAAATCTTTATTTATAAATGAATCACTTGTTTATTTTTCAACAAGTTTTTAGGTATTTTTATATCCTTTTTTCTAAATAGTTCAAGAAAGACCACTACAAATGAGCAATATTTTGAACTGTTATTCAATTCAATAAATCAGAAACTGATGACATAGTGCTGTACTTTATTTCTTTATCTCTTTTTTTTTTCAACCAAAAATACTTTGCTCTGATTAGGGGGTACTTGAGTTAAGACAAATGTTCACAGGGGGTACATCACTGAAAAATTATTGAGAACCACTGACTTAGAATATGTTCCCCATACTAGTGTGTTACCAAAAACATAGAACTTTGTCTTGAATTTGAAAAAATAAAAAAACATTTTATTTTTTCACTAAAGAAGGGTTCGGTGAATGCACAAATGAAACTGGTGGGGTTCGGTACCTCCAACAAGGTTAAAGGGGAACATTATCACCAAACCTATGTAAGCGTCAATATATACCTTGATGTTGCAGAAAAAAGACCATGTATTTTTTTAACCGATTTCCGAACTCTAAATGGGTGAATTTTGGCAAGTTAAACGCCTTTCTGTTTATCGGTCTTTTAGCGATGACGTCAGAACGTGACATCACCGAGGTAACACACCCGCCATATTCATTTTCACATTACAAACATTGGGTCTCAGCTCTGTTATTTTCCGTTCTTTCGACTATTTTTTGGAACCTTGGAGACATCTTGCTTCGTCGGTGTGTTGTCGGAGGGTGTAACAACACTAACGGGGAGGGATTCAAGTTGCACCACTGGCAAGAAATCTGCCGCCAGACCCCCATTGAATGTACCAAAGTGTCTTCACATTTGACTGGCGATGCTAAGACAGACATGGCACAGAGATGTATGGATAACCTGCAGATGCATTTGCAACCATTAAGTCAACGAAATCACAAAGGTGAGTTTTGTTGATGTTGTTGACTTATGTGCTAATCAGACATATTTGGTCACGGCATGACTGCCAGCTAATCGATGCTAACATGCTATGCTAATCGATGCTAACATGCTATTTACGCTAGCTGTATGTACATTTGAAACTAGATACCCACATTTAATGCGAAACAAACACTTACCAATCGACGGATTTAAGTTGCTCCAGTGTCACAAGATGCGAAAGTCCTGATCGTTTGGTCCGCACATTTTACCGGCGATGCTAATAAGGCAGCCATGCTATGGGCCACTTCATTAGGTACACCCACGCTATGGCCGAATAGCGTCAATAGCTATTCGCTCAATAGCTTCAATTTCTTCTTCAATTTCGTTTTCGCTATCTGCCTCCATACTCCGACCATCTGTTTCAATACATGCGTAATCTGTTGAATCGCTTAAGCCGCTGAAATCCGAGTCTGAATCCGAGCTAATGTCGCTATATCTTGCTGTGGTAACCGCCATGTTGTTTGTATTGGCAGCACTGTATGACGTCACAGGGAAATGGATAGTGGTTTCGAAGATAGCGAAAATAAGGCACTTTAAAGCTTTATTTAGGGATATTCCGGGACCGGTAAAAGTTTGAAAAAAAATTCAAAAAATACAACAAGCCACTGGGAACTGATTTTTTATTGTTTTTAACCCTTTAGAAATTGCTCTAAAGCAGTGGTAACACTTTAGTATGGGGAACATATTTAGTATGTTCCCCATACTAAAGTGTGGAACCACTGCTTTAGAGCCTCTGACTCAAGTCCCAAAGTTTAACTTGTGGTCTTCACAAATAAGATCCTGGAAGTCCTGGAAATGTTCTATGTTATCTTTCAGCCGCCCCCGCTGTGTACTTATAGGATGCTCCAACACGCCCACGACAACTCCCAGGATTAAAAAGTAAATGTCTCCATGAGAATTCAGGAGCATTTTTCTTGGGTGAAAGTGTAAGGTTTGAGTGATGAAAGGCCAATGCTTGTTGAGGAGGGCAAATAATGCATTCATGTCACTCAGCTTCCTGCCAGCCCGAGACATACTAAAACTAGCACTTGGCTCCCGGACATCCTCGGAAAGAAAGTCTTTGTCTCTACTGTATGTGTGACCATCATTGGTACTTTAACTTGAACTTGAACTGTATCATACGTGGGCAACTATGGCAGTTCTTATCATTCATGTGAGGCAGGATCTTTGTATCGGATCTGCCGAGATCTGAGGTGTCATCACATAGAAATGTTGAAGGGTGTGTTGATCGGTGGTGGGGCAGTAAGACCTTCTCTGCTGGCCTAACATAACCACAAATCAGAATCAAAAGTAAAGATACGAGTCATTTTGGATTTACATGCCAGGTTCAAATACCATGAGACATTTTAAAGACACCAAAACAGAGAATAGAAGACAAACCAGTGATTGTTTTTCACGTACGAGGAGAGAAACTGGAGCAAGTTGTCAGTTACAGGCTCCTAATTTACTCTGAAATTTTCTCCAGTCCCCTCGACTTTTTAATTCATTTAGGGAAGCGATCAGGGAGGGGGATTTACAGCTGGGTGGGATACCTAACCCCTGTGCTGATAAATAAACACAGGCAAATACATAGCAATAAAAAAATTAGCAACTTCCTGCATTGCTCTGGGCCATCCGCTAATTCCTCGTTTAAGTGGGTAGGTCAACCTAAATTCAATCTAAGCCCAGTTTCATTTATACTTGTCTACACAATGCGCAAAACAATCATATTTGAATAGAAATTAGATCACTTTTTTACAATTAATCCAACATTACTTACCCTAAATAAGTATTCATATTCCCTTCATGTCATATTTACTTTTACACACACACACACACACACATAAACACACACATACAAACACACATATTGAAAAAACATACAAACACACATATACAAACACACACACACACACACACACACACACACACACACATACATAAACACACACATAAACACACACATACAAACACACATTGAAAAAACATACAAACACACATACAAACACACACACACACACATTCAAACACACACATGCAAACACACACACACATTCAAACACACATGCAAACACACAGAAACACACACAAACATACAAACACATAGAAACACACACATACACATTAACACAAACATAGAAACACACACATATAAAAAAACACAGAAACACACACACACACACACACACGCATACAAACACACGCATACAAACACACACACACATTCAAACACACACACACACAAACATATACAAACAAACATAAAAACACACATACATACACACACACACATAAACACACAACACACACACACAAACACACATCCAAACACACACGCACACAAACACACGCAAACAAACATACGATTACAAACACACTCACACACACACACACATTCGAACGCACACACACACACACACAAACACACACACACACATTCAAACACACACACACACACATACAAACACACACCCATACATAAACACACACATACATAAACACACACATACAAACACACACATTGAAAAAACATACAAACACACATATACAAACACACACACATTCAAACACACACATGCAAACACACACACACATTCAAACACACACACACAAACAAACACAGAAACACACACAAACATACACACACATACAAACACATAGAAACACACACATACACATTCACACAAACATAGAAACACACATATATAAACATACACACATACAAACTCATAGAAACACACACATACAAACAGACACACACACACAAACACAAACAAACAAACAAACAAACACTGTCAAGTTCTTCAGGTTTTTCACAGCCATGCCCAAACTTGAAAGGGCCAGATCACTTTTTTACAATTAATCCAACATTACTTACCCTAAATAAGTATTCATATTCCCTTCATGTCATATTTACTTTTACTTTCTATCCAATCAGAAGTCAGCTAGCTTATGTTGCCGTGCTGTACCAAACCTGCCTTCAGAATCAACAATGTGTGTGCACCATAAGTGAACGAGCACATACAGTTGATAGACAGTTGCCATAGCCTATCAGATCTGGAGTTGTTGTCAATAAGACCTTCGAGCTAACCTCACTTTGAACGTGACATTTACGCGTCCTGTGATTGGATACTCACAGGGAATGTTAGCGGATGAACTTAAAAAACACATACAGTTGATAGACAGTTGCCATAGCTAATCAGATCACAAGTTGTTGAGAGTAGCCTATCTAGGTAGTTTGATGTTAACGAGACTGTGATTGGATGCTCACTTGTCATTCAAGAAGCAGGAAGTGTCGAGCCACAAAGAAGAAGAAAAGGTTAATCAGGTGGCAGAGATATATTTGCAAGGCCACTCTTAAATGGACGAGGGGTACCACTGGCTGATACGGCGTCCAATGGGCGCTACTAATTGCGAGTTCAAATATATTTAATTTCTTTATTTTTTCACGTTTGTTTTTTTGCAATTTTGATGATGACATTACCCCTTAAGATATGTTTTAATTGCTGATGTTGTTTTTGTTTGTTTTTCTTTGAAATGCGCCAGAAAACAACCCGTTTTGTACACTGTTGATGTGTTTCAATGCTAAGTTGTGCGTAAATGTGTTCCTGTATAGTATTTCTGCAGCCATGCTCATGTGGTGACATCAATGATATTTTAAGAGGTCATCATTGAAGTGGAACAACTTGAACTTTATTTATGTCCCACTTCTCATGCACAGGCAAGTGGCAAGCACTAAGTGTTGTGCACCATAAAAAAAAAAATAACAATAGAAGAAGAAAAGAAGAAAACACACCCGCATTCGCACATACAAACACACACAGACACAAACACACGCATAGAAGCACACACACACATACATACAAACACATATATACAAACAAACAGAAACACAACACATACATACACACACAAAAACACAACACATACACACAAACATACGCATACAAACACACACACATCCAAACAAACACACACGAACACACGCAAACAAACACACGATTACAAACACACACACACACACACATTCAAACACACACACACACTCAAACACACACACAAACACGCATTCAAACACACATTCAAACACACACACAAACACGCATACAAACACACATAAACACACATAAACACACATACAAACACAAACACATATATACAAACATAAAAACACACACATACATACACACACATAAACACACACACAAACACATACATACACACACACATAAACACACAACACATACACACAAACACAACACATACACACACGCACACAAACACACGCAAACAAACATACGATTACAAACACACTCACACAACACATACACACAAACACATACGCATACAAACACACACATCCAAACACACACACACACAGACACACGATTACAAACACACACACACACATTCAAACACACACACACAAACACACACACACACATTCAAACACACACACACAAACACACATTCGAACACACACACAAACACACACAACACATACACACAACACATACACACACACACGCACACAAACACACGCAAACAAACACACACACACATTCAAACGCGCGCGCACACACATACATACAAACACACACCCATACATAAACACACACATACAAACACACATACAAACACAAACACACACATTGAAAAAACATACAAACACACATATACAAACACACACATGCAAACACACAAACACACATTCAAACGCACACACACACACACACACACACACAAACACACACACACCCATACATAAACACACATACAAACACAGACACACATTGAAAAAACATACAAACACACATAAAAACACACACATGCAAACACACAAACACATATTCAAACACACACACAAACACAGAAACACAAACAAACATACAAACACACAGAAACACACACAAACATACAAACACATAGAAACACACACATACACATTCACACAAACATAGAATCACACACATATAAACATACACACATACAAACTCACACACACACACACACACACACACACACACACACACACACACACACACACACACACACACACACACACACACACACACACACACACAATCACTGTCAAGTTCTTCAGGTTTTTCACAGCCATGCCCAAACTTGAAAGGGCCAGTTGGACTCAAGAAGGACACAAAATGACAACTTAATCCTCTTTCCTTGTGATTTATTGATGTTTCCTTAGAAGCAATCCAATAAAGTGGGTTATTGGTGTAAATGAATGGATGAATGGACGTATAGTTGGTAGTTAAGTAGTAGAATAGTTCATTAGTGGTAGGTTGATTAGCTGAATTGTAGAATAGCTGATTAGTTGAAAAATTGGATAGTCAATTAGCCGATTAGGGTGATAACCTTAATCAAACAGAAAAAACATAATGTTTCATAAACATCATTATAAACATTCATAAACATACATCATTATAAACATTCATAAACATACATTATAAACATTCATAAACATACATCATTATAAACATTCATAAACATACATCATTATAAACATTCATAAACATACATCATTATAAACATTCATAAACATACATCATTATAAACATTCATAAACATACATCATTATAAACATTCATAAACATACATCATTATAAACATTCATAAACATACATCATTATAAACATTCATAAACATACATCATTATAAACATTCATAAACATACATCATTATAAACATTCATAAACATACATCATTATAAACATTCATAAACATACATCATTATAAACATTCATAAACATACATCATTATAAACATTCATAAACATACATCATTATAAACATTCATAAACATACATCATTATAAACATTCATAAACATACATCATTATAAACATTCATAAACATACATCATTATAAACATTCATAAACATACATCATTATAAACATTCATAAACATACATCATTATAAACATTCATAAACATACATCATTATAAACATTCATAAACATACATCATTATAAACATTCATAAACATACATCATTATAAACATTCATAAACATACATCATTATAAACATTCATAAACATACATCATTATAAACATTCATAAACATACATCATTATAAACATTCATAAACATACATCATTATAAACATTCATAAACATACATCATTATAAACATTCATAAACATACATCATTATAAACATTCATAAACATACATCAAAATACATGCTTTGCTTTCCATTAAATCAATCCAATCAAAATTAATTTCCACTTATAGGGCCTATATGTTAAAGGAATAAACTTAAACATGTCCAATAATGTGAATGAAATTAAATTCAAACAATCCAAGAATAAACTTAAACATCACTGATAATTTTTAAAATTTACTTTCAGTCAACTTGAACAATTTTAGTAAACATCAGTGAAATGATCTCCTTGAAACATTTTCCCCAGTGAAATGATTTTCTGTAAACATTCCCCTCAGTCCAAACAAACACTTCTTTCCTTTGCTTTTCTCACCAGTTGCGTCTTCTGAGTCCACACAAGAGCTGTCTTCCTTCCTCTCAGCAGCACGGCAAGAAGGTGACTGGCTGAAGCTCAAACATTTTAAGCATGTGCTCTGAGCAGGTGAACAGGTGAACTCAATCGAGCCAATCTGGTGGAAGCAGGTGGAGATGTTCAGCCCTCAGCTCTCACTGTTGCCCCTTCAGGCCTGGAGTGTGCACTGCAACTCAGTCCTGTTTGTGCTGCTCTGTCTTTTGACTTGACAAACACACACATACAAACACACACACAGATACAACCACACACACACATACAAACACACACATACATACAAACACACACATACAAACACATGTACAAACACACACATACAAACACATCACATATAAACAAACACACACATATAAACACACACATACAAACACACACATACAAACACACACACATACAAACACACACACGCATACAAACACACACACGCATACAAACACACACACACACATACTGTCAAGTCAAAAGACAGAGCAGCACAAACAGGACTGAGTTGCAGTGCACACTCCAGGCCTGAAGGGGCAACAGTGAGAGCTGAGGGCTGAACATCTCCACCTGCTTCCACCAGATTGGCTTGATTGAGTTCACCTGTTCACCTGCTCAGAGCACATGCTTAAAATGTTTGAGCGTCGGTCAGTCTGAGCGTCCGTCCGTCGGTCGGTCGGTCGGTCGGTCGGTCGGTCGGTCGGTCGGTCGGTCGGTCGGTCGGTCGGTCGGTCGGTCGGTCGGTCGGTCGGTCGGTCGGTCGGTCGGTCGGTCGGTCGGTCGGTCGGTCGGTCGGTCGGTCGGTCGGTCGGTCGGTCGGTCGGTCGGTCGGTCGGTCGGTCGGTCGGTCGGTCGGTCGGTCGGTCGGTCGGTCGGTCGGTCGGTCGGTCCGTCGGTCCGTCGGTCCGTCGGTCCGTCGGTCCGTCGGTCCGTCGGTCGGTCCGTCGGTCGGTCCGTCGGTCGGTCGGTCCGTCGGTCGGTCCGTCGGTCGGTCGGTCCGTCGGTCGGTCGGTCGGTCCGTCGGTCGGTCCGTCGGTCGGTCGGTCCGTCGGTCGGTCCGTCGGTCGGTCGGTCCGTCGGTCGGTCGGTCGGTCCGTCGGTCCGTCGGTCCGTCGGTCCGTCGGTCCGTCGGTCCGTCGGTCCGTCGGTCCGTCGGTCCGTCGGTCCGTCGGTCCGTCCGTCGGTCCGTCGGTCCGTCCGTCGGTCCGTCCGTCATGCTGCTGAGAGGAAGGAAGACAGCTCAAAGGAAAGAAATGTTTGTTTGGACTGAGGGGAATGTTTACAGAAAATAATTTCACTGGGGAAATGTTTAAAGGAGAAATTTCACTGATGTTTACACATTGTTTAAGTTGAGTGAAAGTCAATTTAAAAGTTATCAGTGATGTTTAAGTTTATTCTTGAAATTATTGAATTTAATTTCATTCATCCATTTTCTACCGCTTATTCCCTTTCGGGGTCGCGGGGGGCGCTGGCGCCTATCTCAGCTACAATCGGGCGGAAGGCAGGGTACACCCTGGACAAGTCGCCCCTCATCGCAGAATTTCATTCATATTATTGGAAATGTTTAAGTTGATTCTTAAACCTAGTCCCTATCAGTGGGAATGAATTTTGTTTGGATTGATTTAAAAAGAAAGCAAAGCATTTATTTTGATGTATGTTTATGAAACTCTAATGTGTTCTTTTTTTTTTCTGTTTGATTAAGGTTATCAACCTAATCACCCTAGTCGCCTATCCTACTATCCCACTAATTGGCTATTCCACAATTCAGCTAATCAACCCACCACTAATCAACTATTCTACTATTTAACTACCGACTATTCGACAATTCATTTATTTCATCCATTAATTTACGCCGATAACCCAGTTTATTTGATTGCTTCAAATCAAACATCAATAAATCACAAGGAAAGAAGATTGAGTTGTCATTTTGTGTCCTTTTTGAGTCCAACTGGCCCTTTCAAGTTTGGGCACAGCTGCAAAAAACCTGAAGAACTTGACACATACAAACACACACACACACATACAAACACACACACACGTACAAACACACACACACACATACAAACACACACACACGTACAAACACACACACACACATACAAACACACACACACGTACAAACACACACACACACATACAAACACACACACGCATACAAACACACACACACACATACAAACACACACACACATACAAACACACACACGCATACAAACACACACACACATACAAACACACACACACACATACAAACACACACACGCATACAAACACACACACACACATACAAACACACATACACATACAAACACACACACGCATACAAACACACACACACATACAAACACACACACACGCATACAAACACACACACATACAAACACACACACACGTACAAACACACACACAGATACAAACACACATATAAACACACACATACAAACACACAAACACACATTCAAACACACACATACAAACACACGCATACAAACACTTGCATTCAACTACACACATACAACTACACACATACAAACACACACACGCATACAAACACACACAAATACAAACACACACACGCATACAAACACACACACACAGATACAAACACACATAAACAAACACACATATAAACAAACACATACAAACACACACATACAAACATACAAACACACACATACAAACACACAAACACACATTCAAACACACACAATCAAACACACGCATACAAACACACGCATACAAACACTTGCATACAACTACACACATACAACTACACACATACAAACACACACACGCATACAGACACACACACATACATACAAACACACGTACAAACATACACATATAAACACACACATTCAAACACACACATACAAACACACACATACAAACACACGCATACAAACACACACATACAAAAACACACACAAACACCCGCTTACAAACACATGCATACAAACACACATACAACTACACACATACAAACACACACATGCATACAAACACACACACACACACACATACAAACACACGTACAAACACACACACAGATACAAACACACATAAACAAACACACACATATACAAACACACATTCAAACACACACATACAAACACACGCATACAAACACACACATACAAAAACACACACAAACACCCGCTTACAAACACATGCATACAAACACACATACAACTACACACATACAAACACACACATGCATACAAACACACACACACACACATACAAACACACGTACAAACACACACACAGATACAAACACACATAAACAAACACACACATATACAAACACACATTCAAACACACACATACAAACACACGCATACAAACACACACATACAAAAACACACACAAACACCCGCTTACAAACACATGCATACAAACACACATACAACTACACACATACACACACACGCATACAAACACACGCATACAAACACACACACACACATACAAACACACGAATAAACACACACACAGATACAAACACACACATATAAACACACACATACAAACACACAAACACACACAAACACACACATACAAACACACGCATACAAACACACACATACAAAAACACACACAAACACCCGCTTACAAACACATGCATACAAACACACATACAACTACACACATACAAACACACATACAACTACACACATACAAACACACATTCAAACACACACATACAAACACACACATACAAACACAGATTCAAACACATGCATACAAACACACACATACAAAAACACACACAAACACCCGCTTACAAACACACACATACAAACACACAAACACACACATACAAACACACATTCAAACACACACATACAAACACACACTTACAAACACAGATTCAAACACATGCATACAAACACACACATACAAAAACACACACAAACACCCGCTTACAAACACACACATACAAACACACAAACACACACATACAAACACACATTCAAACACACATACAAACCCACACACAAACACCCGCTTACAAACACATGCATACAAACACACACACAACTACACACATACAAACACATCACATATAAACAAACACACACATACAAACACACACACATACAAACACACACGCATCCATACAAACACACACACACACACACACACATATAAACAAACACACACAAACAAACACACACATACAAACACACACAAACTCACATTCAAACACACACATACAAACACAGGCATACAAACACACACACACGTACATACAAACACACATACAAACACACACACGCATAAAGTACTTTTGACAAAAACAAGACATAAACCACACATATATGTTGTGTACTGTACATGTTTATATGTTGTGTACTGTACATGTTTATATGTTGTGTACTGTACATGTTTATATGTTGTGTACTGTACATGTTTATATGTTGTGTACTGTACATGTTTATATGTTGTGTACTGTACATGTTTATATGTTATGTACTGTACATGTTTATATGTTGTGTACTGTACATGTTTATATGTTGTGTACTGTACATGTTTATATGTTGTGTACTGTACATGTTTATATGTTATGTACTGTACATGTTTATATGTTGTGTACTGTACATGTTTATATGTTATGTACTGTACATGTTTATATGTTGTGTACTGTACATGTTTATATGTTATGTACTGTACATGTTTATATGTTATGTACTGTACATGTTTATATGTTATGTACTGTACATGTTTATATGTTGTGTACTGTACATGTTTATATGTTATGTACTGTACATGTTTATATGTTATGTACTGTACATGTTTCCATGTGTTCTTAGTACTGTTGTCACCTTACCAATATTTTGGTACCGGTACCAAAATGTTTTTCAATGCTTTTGGGTACTTTTCAATACTTTTCTAAATAAAGGCGACCACAAAAAATTGCATAATGGACTTTTTAACAGAAAATGTTAGGGTACAACAAACATGTTTTTTATTGCAAGTTTTTCCTTCAATAAAATGTTGAACATACCAGACAACTTGTCTTTTAGTTGTAAGTAAACAAACAAAGACTCCTAATTATGCAGTAACATTTTGTGTACTTTATACACCTATTATTTTATACACATTATGAGGGACAAATGGTAGAAAATGAAAGTACAAACCGCGTTTCCATATGAGTTGGGAAATTGTGTTAGATGTAAACATAAACAGAATACAATGATTTGCAAATCATTTTCAACCCATATTTAGTTGAATATGCTACAAAGACAACATATTTGATGTTCAAACTGATAAACATTAATTTTTTGGCAAATAATCATTAACTTTAGAATTTGATGCCAGCAACACGTGACAAAGAAGTTGGGAAAAGTGGCACTTTTTAGAGGTGGTATAGTACCGAATATGATTCATTAGTATCACGGTACTATACTAATATACAACCCTAGTTGCTATATGTCATTTTTAAACCACAAAAAAGTAAATACACTCCGGTGTTGTCACTCTCTTCCTCTCTGGTGTTGACACTCTCTTCCACTCCGGTGTTGACACTCTCTTCCACTCCGGTGTTGTCACTCTCTTCCACTCCGGTGTTGACACTCTTTCAGTCCGGTGTTGAGACTCTCTTCCACTCCGGTGTTGACACTCTCTTCCACTCCGGTGTTGACACTATCTTCCACTCCGGTGTTGTCACTCTCTTCCACTCCGGTGTTTACACTCTCTTCCACTCTGGTCTTGACACTCTCTTTAACTCCGGTGTTGACACTCTCTTTCACTCCGGTGTTGAGACTCCCTTCCACTCCGGTGTTGTCACTCTCTTCCACTCCGGTGTTGACACTCTTCCACTCCGGTGTTGACACTCTCTTTCACTCCGGTGTTGACACTCTCTTTCACTCCGGTGTTGTCACTCTCTTTCACTCCGGTGTTGACACTCCCTTTCACTCCGGTGTTGACACTCTTTCAGTCCGGTGTTGAGACTCTCTTCCACTCCGGTGTTGACACTCTTCCACTCCGGTGTTGACACTCCCTTTCACTCCGGTGTTGTCACTCTCTTCCACTCCGGTGTTGACACTCTTCCACTCCGGTGTTGACACTCTCTTTCACTCCGGTGTTGACACTCTCTTTCACTCCGGTGTTGAGACTCTCTTTCACTCCAGTGTTGACACTCTCTTCAACTCCGGTGTTGTCACTCTCTTTCACTCCGGTGTTGACGCTCCCTTTCACTCCGGTGTTGAGACTCCCTTCCACTCCGGTTTTGTCACTCTCTTCCACTCCGGTGTTGACACTCTCTTTCACTCCGGTGTTGAGACTCTCTTTCACTCCGGTGTTGACACTCTCTTCAACTCCGGTGTTGTCACTCTCTTCCACTCCGGTGTTGTGACTCTCTTCCACTCCGGTGTTGTCACTCTCTTCCACTCCGGTGTTGACACTCCCTTTCACTCCGGTGTTGACACTCCCTTTCACTCCGGTGTTGAGACTCCCTTCCACTTCGGTTTTGTCACTCTCTTCCACTCCGGTGTTGACACTCTCTTTCACTCCGGTGTTGAGACCCTCTTTCACTCCGGTGTTGACACTCTCTTCAACTCCGGTGTTGTCACTCTCTTTCACTCCGGTGTTGACACTCCCTTTCACTCCGGTGTTGACACTCCCTTTCACTCCGGTGTTGAGACTGCCTTCCACTCCGGTTTTGTCACTCTCTTCCACTCCGGTGTTGACACTCTCTTTCACTCCGGTGTTGACACTCTCTTCCACTCCGGTGTTGACACTATCTTCCACTCCGGTGTTGACACTCTCTTCCACTCCGGTGTTGACACTCTCTTCCACTCCGGTGTTGTCACTCTCTTTCACTCCGGTGTTGTCATTCTCTTCCACTCCGGTGTTGTCGCTCTCTTCCACTCCGGTGTTGTCACTCTCTTCCACTCCGGTGTTGACACTCTCTTCCACTCCGGTGTTGTCACTCTCTTCCACTCCGGTGTTGTGACTCTCTTCCACTCCGGTGTTGTCACTCTCTTCCACTCCGGTGTTGACACTCTCTTCCACTCCGGTGTTGACACTCTCTTCCACTCCGGTGTTGTGACTCTCTTCCACTCCGGTGTTGTCACTCTCTTCCACTCCGGTGTTGTGACTCTCTTCCACTCCGGTGTTGTGACTCTCTTCCACTCCGGTGTTATCACTCTCTTCCACTCCGGTGTTATCACTCTCTTCCACTCCGGTGTTGACACTCTCTTCCACTCCGGTGTTGTCACTCTCTTCCACTCGGGTGTTGACACTCTCTTCCACTCGGGTGTTGACACTCTTTCATTCCGGTGTTGTCACTCTCTTCCACTCCGGTGTTGTCACTCTCTTCCACTCCGGTGTTGACACTCTCTTCCTCTCTGGTGTTGACACTCTCTTTCACTCCGGTGTTGTCACTCTCTTTCACTCCGGTGTTGAGACTCTCTTTCACTCCGGTGTTGAGACTCTCTTCCACTCCGGTGTTGACACTCTCTTCCACTCCGGTGTTGACACTCTCTTCCACTCCGGTGTTGACACTCTCTTCCACTCCGGTGTTGAGACTCTCTTTCACTCCGGTGTTGACACTCTCTTCAACTCCGGTGTTGTCACTCTCTTCCACTCCGGTGTTGACACTCTCTTCCACTCCTGTGTTGACACTCTCTTCCACTCCGGTGTTGTCACTCTCTTCCACTCCGGTGTTGTCACTCTCTTCCACTCCGGTGTTGTCACTCTCTTCCCCTCCGGTGTTGTCACTCTCTTCCACTCCGGTGTTGACACTCTGTGTGAGCCCAAGATATAGGGTTAAAACAAGTCTTTATTTTTCCTATTTTGAAATGTTCAGGGCTGTCACGCCAGCGGCCTCCTTCTCGCTCGTGAGTGGGTTCCTCTCTGCTCTCAGCACTCTCCCCTCACGGCCTTGGACGCTGCTGATAAAGGAGACAGGTGATTAGAGAACGGTACCCAGCTGGGCAATCTACTCACCTGCCAGCTGGGCTTCGAAACCGGGCCATACACACTCCCTTCCCGCAGGACGCGCACCGACCACGTCCCCCTCCACAGTAACTAGCTAGATGACTATAGTAACTAATTAGATAACCATAGTAAGTAATTAGATGAGCATAGTAACTCGTACATGATGCAGATTCCAAGCATTGAAAGACTTAATATGATTTGGCGGGCCAGATTGACAAACTTAATGAGCCTTAATTGGCCCAGGTGTGCTCTCACTTGATGTAATGCTACGTCGTAGCTGCTTGACCATCCTGCGGATTAAGCCGCAAAGAAGAAAAGCGGATGTGAAGTTATATGCAACCCTCTTGTTGCCACTGTCTATATTTTAAAGGCTTGCTTTTATTTTGAAGGCCGGAATTGACCATTTTTGTTTTATTTTTCATGGTTAAAATACGGGATTTATGGGAGGAATAATATTGAATACTATTCAATAGTATCATAAACTGGTAAAACAATGGACGGATGGAATGTGTGATTATTGTTGATGTACAGTATTATGGGGTATTTCACAGTGAAGATAAAAACAAGTGAAAATGTGGATGTTGGGGGTTTGACCATACTTCAATGCACACAATGTATCAAAGTGTGTGCCCGGCTTTCTGCATCTTTTCTCTCTGCGCTCTTTTGTGGGAGAACTTCTGACTGCAAACGCTTGTTGGCCTCACCCCGCCATTTTCCGCACGACAATGCCACGGTTGTTCACCTTTCAGCAAAGAACACATTTTGTGTGGGCAGCGTGGCAGAGTGAGAAACAGAATGTAGTATGTAAGAGTGCGCTGTGACATACTGCGCTGACTCAGTCTTGGAGTTTTGTTAGCGGTCAGCTTCTTCCTTCCCTCCGCTGCTGCCATACTGAGTCCCGTGAGTCAGTGTCAAAAACACTCACTGCGTTATTACACTCATCTTTCATTGGCACACCGGGAGGGGGTTCATGGGGGGTGCGTGGGGGGGTGGGGGGGTGTCCATTGGTGACCTTCATCAGCAAAAGTGTGCTCGTCTCACCTCAGCCCAAAAGTGATGAAAGAATCCTGACAGACGCTTTTGAGGTTCATTTGGAGGCGGTGTCGAGGCGGGGGGTCCCGGGAGGGGGAGGGGGGGTGTTGTCTGATGATTCCTGACATCTGGACAAGCAGATGTTGAGAGGACATGAATAAAAGATGGCCCACATTGTCTAATAGCAGACTTCAACGTGCAGAAAGATTGGAGTGATGCTGCATGAAATATGGATGACGTTTTAGGAAGTCTTGACTGGACTTCTTCTATTAGCCAGTCTCGACCGCCAGTCTCGACCGGGTTCCTTCTATTAGCCAGTCTCGACCGGACTCCTTCTATTAACCAGTCTCGACCGGGCTCCTTTTAATAGCCAGTCTTGAGCAGGCTCCATTTAATAGCCAATCTCGACCTGACTCCTTCTTTTAACCAGTCTTGAGCGGGCTCCTTCTATTAGCAAGTCTTGACCGGGCTCCTTCTATTAGCCAGTCTCGACCGGGCTCCTTTTAATAGCCAGTCTTGAGCGGGCTCCTTCTTTTAACCAGTCTAGACCGGGCTCCTTCTATTAACCAGTCTCGACCGGGCTCCTTTTAATAGCCAGTCTTGAGCAGGCTCCATTTAATAGCCAGTCTTGACCGGACTCCTTCTATTAGCCAGTCTAGACCGGGCTTCTTCTATTAACCAGTCTTGACCGGGCTCCTTCTATTAGCCAGTCTCGACCGGGCTCCTTTTAATAGCCAGTCTTGAGCGGGCTCCTTCTTTTAACCAGTCTAGACCGGGCTCCTTCTATTAGCCAGTTTTGATCGGGCACCTTCTATTAGCCAGTCTCGACCGGGTTCCTTCTATTAGTCAGTCTTGAGCGGGCTCCTTCTATTAGCCAGTCTAGACCGGGCTCCTTCTATTAGACAGTCTTGACCGGGCTCCTTCTATTAGCAAGTCTTGATCGGGCTCCTTCTATTAGCCAGTTTTGACCGGGCTCCTTCTATTAGCAAGTCTTGATCGGGCTCCTTCTATTAGCCAGTCTCGACCGGGCTCCTTTTAATAGCCAGTCTTGAGCGGGCTCCTTCTTTTAACCAGTCTAGACCGGGCTCCTTCTATTAGACAGTCTTGAGCGGGCTCCTTCTATTAGCCAGTCTTGATCGGGCACCTTCTATTAGCCAGTCTCGACCGGGTTCCTTCTATTAGTCAGTCTTGAGCGGGCTCCTTCTATTAGCCAGTCTAGACCGGGCTCCTTCTATTAGACAGTCTTGACCGGGCTCCTTCTATTAGCAAGTCTTGATCGGGCTCCTTCTATTAGCCAGTTTTGACCGGGCTCCTTCTATTAGCAAGTCTTGATCGGGCTCCTTCTATTAGCCAGTCTCGACCGGGCTCCTTTTAATAGCCAGTCTTGAGCGGGCTCCTTCTTTTAACCAGTCTAGACCGGGCTCCTTCTATTAGACAGTCTTGAGCGGGCTCCTTCTATTAGCCAGTCTTGAGCGGGCTCCTTCTATTAGCCAGTCTTGATCGGGCACCTTCTATTAGCCAGTCTTGATCGGGCACCTTCTATTAGCCAGTCTCGACCGGGTTCCTTCTATTAGTCAGTCTTGAGCGGGCTCCTTCTATTAGCCAGTCTAGACCGGGCTCCTTCTATTAGCCAGTCTAGACCGGGCTTCTTCTATTAGCCAGTCTCGACCAGGCTCCTTCTATTAGCCGGTCTCGACCGGGCTCCTTCTATTAGCTGGTCTTGGCCGGGCTTCTTCTATTAGCCAGTCTTGAGCGGGCTCCTTTTAATAGCCAGTCTTGAGCAGGCTCCATTTAATAGCCAGTCTTGACCGGACTCCTTCTATTAGCCAGTCTTGACCGGGCTCCTTCTATTAGCCAGTCTAGATCGGGCTTCTTCTATTAACCAGTCTTGACCGGGCTCCTTCTATTAGCCAGTCTTGACCAGGCTCCTTCTATTAGCCAGTCTTGACCGGGCTCCTTCTATTAGCCAGTCTCGACCGGGCTCCTTTTAATAGCCAGTCTTGAGCGGGCTCCTTCTTTTAACCAGTCTAGACCGGGCTCCTTCTATTAGCCAGTCTAGACCGGGCTTCTTCTATTAGCCGGTCTCGACCAGGCTCCTTCTATTAGCCGGTCTCGACCGGGCTCCTTCTATTAGCTGGTCTTGGCCGGGCTTCTTCTATTAGCCAGTCTTGAGCGGGCTCCTTCTATTAGCCAGTCTTGATCGGGCACCTTCTATTAGCCAGTCTCGACCGGGTTCCTTCTATTAGTCAGTCTTGAGCGGGCTCCTTCTATTAGCCAGTCTAGACCGGGCTCCTTCTATTAGCCAGTCTAGACCGGGCTTCTTCTATTAGCCGGTCTCGACCAGGCTCCTTCTATTAGCCGGTCTCGACCGGGCTCCTTCTATTAGCCAGTCTAGACCGGGCTTCTTCTATTAGCCGGTCTCGACCAGGCTCCTTCTATTAGCCGGTCTCGACCGGGCTCCTTCTATTAGCTGGTCTTGGCCGGGCTTCTTCTATTAGCCAGTCTTGAGCGGGCTCCTTCTATTAGCCAGTCTAGACCGGGCTCCTTCTATTAGCCAGTCTAGACCGGGCTTCTTCTATTAGCCAGTCTTGAGCGGGCTCCTTCTATTAGCCAGTCTTGATCGGGCACCTTCTATTAGCCAGTCTCGACCGGGTTCCTTCTATTAGTCAGTCTTGAGCGGGCTCCTTCTATTAGCCAGTCTAGACCGGGCTCCTTCTATTAGCCAGTCTAGACCGGGCTTCTTCTATTAGCCGGTCTCGACCAGGCTCCTTCTATTAGCCAGTCTTGACCGGGCTTCTTCTATTTGCCGGTCTTGACCGGGCTTCTTCTATTAGCCAATCTCGACTGGGCTCCTTCTATTAGCCAGTCTAGACCGGGCTCTTTCTATTAGCCAGTCTTGACCGGGCTCCTTCTATTAGCCAGTCTCGACTGGGCTCCTTCTATTAGCCAGTCTAGACCGGGCTCTTTCTATTAGCCAGTCTTGACCGGGCTTCTTCTATTAGCCAGTCTAGATCGGGTTCCTTCTATTAGCCAGTCTTGACCGGGCTCCTTCTATTAGCCAGTCTTGACCGGGCTTCTTCTATTAGCCAGTTTTGACCGGGCTCCTTCTATTAGCCAGTCTTGACCGGGCTTCTTCTATTAGCCAGTCTTGACTGGACTCCTTCTATTAGCCTGTCACAACTCAGACGCTCGGTCAAAGAAGCGTTTCTGATGGACAGCTGGTTGAATGGTAGCCTCGTTAGCCCTCACTTCATCATGCCCACCTGCACAATTTAAGCACCGTTTCTCACGTATTTATGTCGTGCCCCCCCTAGGGCAGGCCTGGCCAATTATTTTGACTCGGGGGCCGGTATATCTATTTCTAGGAACACTAATAATAATGTCTGATCGAATGCTAAACAAGTTATGACACACCGCCTTAAAAAAAAGTTTTACTGAATGAGACAGCCAGAATGTACATGAAAATAAAGAATGTGGGATTTACAATATTAACTATGAAGGATAAAACACTGAATATTGACAATATATGAATATCACACCCCCTCTCCATCCACATATTTCACAATCAAGCAAAACGCAACAAAATGAAACAAACACAGCAAAATATGAACCCCAATGGTAAAAAAAAAACACCTTCAATCTGATGTATATGATATATTACTAAACTTTACTACTTTGTGGCAAAAATCTCCTTCCACGTCTGTCCCTGACACCCACATTTCAAACTCTGTGGAAACACTCCCCACCCACACTGCTTGGTGCCTCCTCTGAGCTGCTGTCACTTACATTACCATAGGAACTCATTACATGACCATAGTAATTATTTATATGAGCATTGTAACTAATTAGATGAGCATAGTAACTAATTACATGACCATAGTAATTAATTATATGAGCATTGTAACTAATTAGATGAGCATAGTAACTAATTACATGACCATAGTAAGTAATTATATGACCATAGTAACTAATTAGATAACATATTAAGTAATTAGATGACCATAGTAAGTAATTAGATGACCATAGTAACTAATTACATGACCATAGTAACTAATTAGATGAGCATAGTAAGTAATTAGATGGCCATGGTAACTAATTAGATGAGCATAGTAAGTAATTAGATGAGCATAGTAACTAATTAGATGAGCATAGTAACTAATTAGATAACATATTAAGTAATTAGATGACCATAGTAAGTAATTAGATGACCATAGTAACTAATTACATGACCATAGTAACTAATTAGATGACCATAGTAACTAATTAGATGGCAATGGTAACTAATTAGATGAGCATAGTAAGTAAATAGATGAGCATAGTAAGTAATTAGATGGCCATGGTAACTAATTAGATGAGCATTGTAACTAATTAGATGAGCATAGTAACTAATTAGATGAGCATAGTAACTAATTAGATCACCATAGTAACTAATTAGATGAGCATAGTAACTAATTAGATGACCATAGTAACTAATTAGATGACCATAGTAACTAATTAGATGACCATAGTAAGTAATTAGATGAGCATAGTAACTAATTAGATGACCATAGTAACTAATTAGATGACCATAGTAACTAATTAGATGACCATAGTAAGTAATTAGATGAGCATAGTACGTAATAAGATGATATAGTAACTAATTAGATGACCATAGTAAGTCATTAAATGAGCATAGTAACTAATTAGATGACCATAGTAAGTAATTAGATGAGCATAGTACGTAATAAGATGATATAGTAAGTAATTAGATGACCATAGTAAGTAATTAGATGAGCATAGTAACTAATTAGATGACCATACTATCTAATTAGATAACCATAGTAACTAATTAGATGAGCATAGTAACTAATTAGATGAGCATAGTAACTAATTAGATGAGCATAGTAACTAATTAGATGGCCATGGTAACTAATTAGATGAGCATAGTAAGTAATTAGATGAGCATAGTAACTAATTAGATGAGCATAGTAACTAATTAGATAACATATTAAGTAATTAGATGACCATAGTAAGTAATTAGATGACCATAGTAACTAATTACATGACCATAGTAACTAATTAGATGACCATAGTAACTAATTAGATGGCAATGGTAACTAATTAGATGAGCATAGTAAGTAAATAGATGAGCATAGTAAGTAATTAGATGACCATAGTAACTAATTAGATGAGCATAGTAAGTAATTAGATGGCCATGGTAACTAATTAGATGAGCATTGTAACTAATTAGATGAGCATAGTAACTAATTAGATGAGCATAGTAACTAATTAGATCACCATAGTAACTAATTAGATGAGCATAGTAACTAATTAGATGACCATAGTAACTAATTAGATGACCATAGTAACTAATTAGATGACCATAGTAAGTAATTAGATGAGCATAGTACGTGATAAGATGATATAGTAACTAATTAGATGACCATAGTAAGTCATTAAATGAGCATAGTAACTAATTAGATGACCATAGTAAGTAATTAGATGAGCATAGTACGTAATAAGATGATATAGTAAGTAATTAGATGACCATAGTAAGTAATTAGATGAGCATAGTAACTAATCAGGTGACCATAGTAAGTAATTAGATGAGCATAGTAAGTAATTAGATGAGCATAGTAACTAATTAGATGAGCATAGTAACTAATTAGATGACCATAGTATCTAATTAGATAACCATAGTAACTAATTAGATGAGCATAGTAACTAATTAGATGACCATAGTAACTAATTAGATGAGCATAGTAAGTAATTAGATGACCATAGTAACTAATTAGATGAGCATAGTAACTAATTAGATGACCATGGTAACTAATTAGATGAGCATAGTAAGTAAATAGATAAGCATAGTAAGTAATTAGATGACCATAGTAACTAATTAGATGACCATAGTAACTAATTAGATGAGCATAGTAACTAATTAGATGAGCATAATAACTAATTATATGACCATAGTAACTAATTAGGTGACCATAGTAAGTTATTAGATGACCATAGTACGTAATTAGATGATATAGTAAGTAATTAGATAACCATAGTAAGTAATTAGATGACCATAGTAAGTAATTAGATGAGCATAGTAAGTAATTAGATGATATAGTAAGTAATTAGATAACCATAGTAAGTAATTAGATGACCATAGTAAGTAATTAGATGAGCATAGTAAGTAATTAGATGATATAGTAAGTAATAAGATGATATAGTAAGTAATTAGATAACCATAGTAAGTAATTAGATGACCATAGTAAGTAATTAGATGAGCATAGTAACTAATTAGGTGACCATAGTAAGTTATTAGATGAGCATAGTACGTAATTAGATGATATAGTAAGTAATTAGATGACATAGTAAGTAATTAGATGAGCATAGAACTAATTATATGAGCATAGTAAGTAATTAGATGAGCATAATAACTAATTAGATGAGCATAGTAAGTTATTAGATGAGGATAGTACATAATAAGATGATATAGTAAGTAATTAGATGACCATAGTAAGTAATTAGATGACATAGTAACTAATTAGATAAGCATAGTAAGTAATATATGATGCAGATTCCAAGCATGTAAAGACTTAGTATAGTTGAAGACTTAGAAGGGTGATTAGAAAAGATGAGTGCACATCATAAAGGCAGCTACACTTTACATCTTAAACATCTAAATACATTTGGGTCGGTGGTCGGCTTAACGGCCTTAATTGGCCCAGGTCTGCCTTAGGGTAGAAGCATTTTTTTGAGGAGATGCTGCCCCATTATTGATTGAAGTAAAGTGTGAATGTCATTAAAACAGTTAGCGCCATCTTTTGACACTTCTTCCACCCCCGTCCTTGCACGCTACACCGCGACAACAAAGATGACGCTGTCATCCATGCAACATTTAGAGCAAAGAAGCAGCATTACATGTTATGTAGAGCACAAGCAAGTCTTTTACATTTTGAATAATATGACTTCTTTTGTGCGCCCTATAATCCAGTGCGTCTTATATATGAAAAAAGTACAAAAATGGACCATTCATGGGCAGTGTGCCTTATAATCCGGTACACCACACTATGGTCTGGAAAATACGATAATATAGAAATCGATCAGAGCTGTTTATCTATTTTAAAGAGGAATGTAGTTCATCATAGAACTGACATCCAATGTTATTAAAAAAAAAGATAGATCTTGAATTATTTTGAAGTGAGAAACTGGTTCGTTACCCCAAAGAATGGACTCCAATCCATTTGTGTGTGGCCCAAAGATTCCCAGGCCTATAATTTATGTGACATTACTGTTGCCTTGTCCTGCACTGTCCTTGTTGCACTAGATGCAATGTGTATGTGTAACTTCATTATCTCCACTGTCTGTAGAATACAAATAACAACACTATAATACAGGGGTGTCAAACTCAAATACAGAGTGGGCCAAAATTTTAAAACTGAACAAAGCCACGGGCCAAGGTTGAACAAATGAACCTTTTAATAGGGACCCAAACAAGTTTTGCATTGAATATTGAACAAGCAAGGCTTATATAACTTTATAGTGACATGCAAAATCCAGTTTCAAATAATAATAATAATAATTAAAAAATATCAATGGCATTTCAAATAAAATTTAAATACAAATGTAATGCCTCTTTTCCATTTGCAGCCTTCTGAGGTAAATATCAAAATATATTGTAGCGTCCCGAAAAAGTTAGGGCTGCAAGGGATTCTGGGTATTTGTGTTTATGTTATGTTACAGTGCAGACGTTCTCCCGAAATGTGTTTGTCATTCTTGTTTGGTGTGGGTTCACAGTGTGGCGCATATTTGTAACAGTGTTAAAGTTGTTTATACGGCCACCCTCAGTGTGACCTGTATGGCTGTTGACCAGGTATGCCTTGCATTCACTTATGTGTGTGTAATAGCCGCATATATTAGGGAAGTGGGCTGTTTGTATGGAGGAAATGCGGACGTGCCGACAGGTTGTAGAGAATGCTAAAGGCAGTGCCTTTAAGGCACGCCATCAATATTGTTGTCCGGGTGAAAATCAGTAGAATGCTTGCTTGCCCCGGGAGATAGTCGGGAGGGGCACTGAACTTCGGGAGGATTGGCAAGTGTGAGAAATTGCGGTGTTACAGCCAGGGGCGCCGAAAAGGGGGGGTAAAGGAGACGTATTCTAGGGGCCCATGATGGAGGGGGGCCCAGAGAGGCCCCTAATGATGATGAAATTATGTGTTGGGGGCCCTGTAAATATTATTTTCATGGGGCCCAAAATCCCTAGCGGCGCCCCTAGTTACAGCGGCACCGCTGCTGTGTAACAACGGGGGGCCAGCTGTAATGTTAATTTGATATTGCCTCAAGGGCCAAATTAAATTACACGGCCGGCCAAATTTGGCCCGCGGGCCAGAGTTTGACACCCATGCTATAATATGTCAAATAAAAATACAAACAATACTTAATAGGCTGCTCTGGCAAACAGGGGCGTATGTAGGGATTAACAAAAGTCGAACTTAAGTCCATTTAATAACACCCGCAGTCCCATCATAATGTGTTCATTAACAAAGACGACAGGCAGGTTTGTGTGATATTCACGTCACAAAAAAAAAGAAGGGATTGCAGAAGTGTTGCTAAACAGCTGCTGGCTCTACTTCCATGCTGCAGGTGTGCCTAATGACATGTCCCGTGTCAAGGTGAGACACGAGGATGATATCTCACCTGAGGGGAGAGGAGGACACAAAGTGTTGGAGGAGAAACACAAGACTTCTTCAACATCTGTAAATAGACGCAGAAAGAAAATAGCTTGTTAAATTGTATTAAAGCAACAAGAAGTAAACATCTCATTTATGTGGTTTGTGTTGTGGTTTGTGCAACCCTTTGAGACACTAGTGATTTAGGGCTATATAAATAATCACTGATTGATTGATTGATTGATAATTTGCACTTTACAGCATCCACTAAGTATTCACTTCTTCTTTGTCATGTCTGTGTGACTGTTTTTGCGCTTCCTTGTTTGTTTTGTTACCATGACTACTCATTAGTTTTCGCCGGTCCTCATGTCACGCACCTGTCTCACGTTTTGCAGTCGCACACCTGTTTTCACTGATCATGTCACTGCTATTTAAGCCTGTCTGTTTCTGTTGTTGGTCCTGGCAACATCACCATATTACCTCTACTCACGTCATGCCATGTTACCTCCACTCTGCTTCATGTTTCATAGTTCCATGCCAAGTACGTTTTGTTCATTGTTCATAGTTTCTACCTTTGTGCAAGGATAGGTTGATTGGCAACACTAAATTGGCCCTAGTGTGAATGTGACTGCGAATGTTGTCTGTCTTTCTGTGTTGGCCCTGCGATGAGGTCAATCAATCAATCAATCAATCAATCAATGTTTATTTATATAGCCCCAAATCACAAATGTCTCAAAGGACTGCACAAATCATTACGACTACAACATCCTCGGAAGAACCCACAAAAGGGCAAGGAAAACTCACACCCAGTGGGCAGGGAGAATTCACATCCAGTGGGACACCAGTGACAATGCTGACTATGAGAAACCTTGGAGAGGACCTCAGATGTGGGCAACCCCCCCCCCCCCCTCTAGGGGACCGAAAGCAATGGATGTCGAGCGGGTCTAACATGATACTGTGAAAGTTCAATCCATAGTGGCTCCAACACAGCCGCGAGAGTTCAGTTCAAAGCGGATCCAAGACAGCAGCGAGAGTCCCGTCCACAGGAGACCATCTCAAGCGGAGGCGGATCAGCAGCGTAGAGATGTCCCCAATCGATACAGGCGAGCGGTCCATCCTGGGTCTCGACTCTGGACAGCCAGTACTTCATCCATGGTCATCGGACCCGACCCCCTCCACAAGGGAGGGGGGGACATAGGAGAAAGAAAAGAAGCGGCAGATCAACTGGTCTAAAAAGGGAGTCTATTTAAAGGCTAGAGTATACAGATGAGTTTTAAGGTGAGACTTAAATGCTTCTACTGAGGTAGCATCTCGAACTGTTACCGGGAGGGCATTCCAGAGTACTGGAGCCCGAACGGAAAACGCTCTATAGCCCGCAGACTTTTTTTGGGCTCTAGGAATCACTAATAAGCCGGAGTCTTTTGAACGCAGATTTCTTGCCGGGACATATGGTACAATACAATCGGCAAGATAGTATCTTTATTAAATCATGTTTGCTCACTCCATGCCTGCCTCCATCTCTGCATTTTGGGGTTCGTCAACAAATAACTGTGACAATTATGAGGGACAAACTGTAAAAATGTATTATTCATCTACTTGTTCATTTACTGTTAATATCTGCTTACTTTCTCTTTTAACGTGTTTGTGTAGAGACGCAGCTGAGGGGCTGAGGGAGGCGCTCTGGACCAAGATGGAGGCCAGGAGGCGGGGCATGCGGCGGCGAGGAGAGGCGTGACGCAGGCGGAGCGGCAGGAGGACGGCAATCGGAGTCAGGTGCGTAGGACACACACCTGCTCACAATCCGCGCATCTGCTCCTGGACTTTAAGAGAGGCGAAGGGGGCACGATGGGTAAGGAGAGAGAGGAGGAAACCACGGCAGCCCGACCACGAGACCGAGATCACGCCAAAACGAGTCCCCGCCACCGACGTAGCAGGCGACCAGGAAGAGGAGCCGGTGAATCAAAACCTGCTACGATCCGTCGTGAGTCCAGTGTCACCGCAACCCACACCAGGACCGCTGGTACTCCGTCACAATGTTCTATTTACACTTCTGTTCAAATGTAATAATCACTTATTCTTCTCTTCTTTGATATTTGACATTAGCTTTGGATGATACCACACATTTAGGTATGGATCATGTCGATACCAAGCAGTGACAGGATCATACATTGGTCGTATTCAAAGTCCTCATGTGTCCAGGGACTTTATAAACGTGATATACTTTATAAAAAAAATGAAATAAAATGTTTTGATGCCAAAGAATATCAACGTAATCAAAGTAGTATGGACTAGATACGCTCCTGTACTTGGTATCATTACAGTGGATGTCAGGTGTAGATCCACCCGTGGTGTTTGTTTACATTCAGGGTGCTAGCTTGCTGTTAGCGGTTAGCTATCCTATCCTCCTACGGCGTCTAGAGAAGGTTTAGTTATTCTTCGTCCTCCAGTGATAATGGTACTTGTAAGAAACTTACTTTATTTGTAGCTAAAACACTGCAGACTGCGGATGTACTTTAGCCGCTAGCTAGCTAGCCATGTGTTAAAGCAGCTCTTATAGCTCGGCTGGTAGAGTGGCCGTGCCAGCAACTTGAGGGTTGCAGGTTCGATTCCCGCTTGTGCCATCCTAGTCACTGCCGTTGTGTCCTTGGGCAAGACACTTTACCCACCTGCTCCCAGTGCCACCCACACTGGTTTAAATGTAACTTAGATATTGGGTGTCACTATGTAAAGCGCTTTGAGTCACTTGAGAAAAGCGCTATATAAATATAATTCACAATTCACGTAGCTTGGTTGGTAGAGTGGCCGTGCCAGCAACTTGAGGGTTGCAGGTTCGATTCCCGCTTGTGCCATCCTAGTTACTGCCGTTGTGTCCTTGGGCAAGACACTTCACCCACCTGCTCCCAGTGCCACCCACACTGGTTTAAATGTAACTTAGATATTGGGTTTCACTATGTAAGGCGCTTTGAGTCACTAGAGAAAAGCGCTATATAAATATAATTCACAATTCACGTAGCTTGGTTGGTAGAGTGGCCGTGCCAGCAACTTGAGGGTTGCAGGTTCGATTCCCGCTTCCGCCATCCTAGTCACTGCCGTTGTGTCCTTGGGCAAGACACTTCACCCACCTGCTCCCAGTGCCACCCACACTGGTTTAAATGTAACTTAGATATTGGGTGTCACTATGTAAAGCGCTTTGAGTCACTTGAGAAAAGCGCTATATAAATATAATTCACAATTCACGTAGCTTGGTTGGTAGAGTGGCCGTGCCAGCAACTTGAGGGTTGCAGGTTCGATTCCCGCTTGTGCCATCCTAGTTACTGCCGTTGTGTCCTTGGGCAAGACACTTCACCCACCTGCTCCCAGTGCCACCCACACTGGTTTAAAATGTAACTTAGATATTGGGTTTCACTATGTAAAGCGCTTTGAGTCACTAGAGAAAAGCGCTATATAAATATAATTCACTTCACTTCACTCTTAATCGGCATAGCTCGGCTGGTAGAGTGGCCGTGCCAGAAACTTGAAGGTTGCAGGTTCGATTCCCGCTTGTGCCATCCTAGTCACTGCCGTTATGTCCTTGGGCAAGACACTTTACCCACCTGCTCCCAGTGCCACCCACACTGGTTTAAAATGTAACTTAGATATTGGGTTTCACTATGTAAATACGCTTTGAGTCACTAGAGAAAAGCGCTATATAAATATGCTTCACTTCACTTCACTCTTCCTGAGGGCGTTTCAGTGTTAGAACTTCACTTTTATCTTGACTTTTTACACCAAAGTGCATCCATTCTCCCTTTTCTGTCTACACACTGTGTCTGCTTGTAAGTACTCTGTGTGTGTGCGCTGCCCAACATGCTCCTCTGCTGGTAAAAGCAGCGACGTGATGACATGCTTTTCAAACCCAGTATAGTAGCGTGTTTGATGCACTAGTACCGCGATTCTATGCAAGTACCGCTACACCGTACAACCCTGATACAGATCATTTTTTAAATCTTCTTAAAATCATGGCGTTATAAAAAATTAAAATAAAAAGATTGCTGATGCAAAAGTGCTGAAAAACAACAACACAAGTCGCTTTTTTCTTTTCTCCCATTCTTTTTTGTGGAGGGTTCGTCCTTTTCCTCCTGCTCTTGTTTTCCTGCCGGCAGAAAGGCCAAAGAAAGGACTAAAGTGAAGAGTGTGGCCCAGCGGGGGGCCAACAGATTGCGTTAGCACACCACCCACTCAAAGCTGCTCCGGTCTTGTGTTGGTCGCAGGCGGAGGAGCAATCACGCTTTCCTGCGCACTTGAAGGGATTCTGCATTGAAGCCACAAATCAAGGCGATTGTGTTATCGCACGCAATTATGCCCTCACTCTTACAATTACTCCTTTCTCATTTTCTATTGTGTTTTATCCACTTTTCAACCTGCTTGAAAATGTAAAACAACATTAGGCAAAACCTGAGCTGCTGCACCCGCCATTTATTTTCAAAGCAAACAAAATGACTGAAAAGTTGAATCATGCAAGTCAGTAGGACAGGTGTTGGCTACAGGTGAGGTAGATCTGTCAACACACACCTGAGATCAAACGCCACCCCCCTCCTCTATTCACACAGCTCACCTGTCAGGTGAATCAGGAAGTGCAAATAACAACCAAACTGAGCGCACTTGTTGGAATATTACTGCCAGAAGTTGGAACTTGAAGAAAATGTCTTTTACTGCATCTTCCATCCATCCATCATCTTCCGCTTATCCGAGGTCGGGTCGCGGGGGCAGCAGCCTAAGCAGGGAAGCCCAGACTTCCCTCTCCCCAGCCACTTCGTCTAGCTCTTCCCGAGGGATCCCGAGGCGTTCCCAGGCCAGCTGGGAGACATAGTCTTCCCAACGTGTCCTGGGTCTTCCCCGTGGCCTCCTATCAGTTGGACGTGCCCTAAACACCTCCCTAAGGAGGCGTTCGGGTGGCATCCTGACCAGATGCCCGAACCACCTCATCTGGCTCCTCTCGATGTGAAGGAGCAGCGGCTTTACTTTGAGTTCCTCCCGGATGGCAGAGCTTCTCACCCTATCTCTACGCTGCTGGCCCGCTTGAGATGGTTTCCTGTGGACGGGACTCTCACTGCTGTCTTGGAGCCACTATGGATTGAACTTTCACAGTATCATGTTAGACCCGCTCGACATCCATTGCTTTCGGTCCCCTAGAGGGGGGGGGTTGCCCACATCTGAGGTCCTCTCCAAGGTTTCTCATAGTCAGCATTGTCGCTGGCGTCCCACTGAATGTGAATTCTCCCTGCCCACTGGGTGTGAGTTTTCCTTGCCCTTTTGTGGGTTCTTCCGAGGATGTTGTAGTCGTAATGATTTGTGCAGTCCTTTGAGACATTTGTGATTTGGGGCTATATAAATAAACATTGATTGATTGATTGATTGATCTCTAAGGGAGAGACCCGCCACCCGGCGGAGGAAACTCATTTCGGCCGCTTGTACCCGTGATCTTATCCTTTCGGTCATGACCCAAAGCTCATGACCATAGGTGAGGATGGGAACGTAGATCGACCGGTAAATTGAGAGATTTGCCTTCCGGCTCAGCTCCTTCTTCACCACAACGGATCGGTACAACGTCCGCATTACTGAAGACGCCGCACCGATCCGCCTGTCGATCTCACGATCTCACCTTTTACTGCATCTTTGCAAACCATTTTTCAATTGAATGTACATTTTTTTTCATACTTGCCAACCCACCCGGATTTTCCGGGAGACTCCCGGAATTCAGCGCCTCTCCCGAAAACCTCCCGGGTTGAAATATTAACATTGCAACACATGCCAATACGGCTTTTTTTTAGTTTACTAAATTACAATTTTAAATTTCCCGGGAGTTTCGTCTTGGAAACGTCGTGTAATGATGACGTGTATGCAAGACGTCACGGGTTTTTAGGAAGTATGAGCGCTGCACACACACACAGCTAAAAGTCGTCTGCTTTAACGGCATAATTACACGTTTTTTTGGACATCTGTGTTGCTGAATCTTTTGCAATTTGTTCAATTAATATTGGAGAAGTCACAGTAGAAAGATGGAGTTGGGAAGCTTTAGTCTTTAGCCACACAAACACACGGGGATTCCTTGTTTAAAATTCCCGAAGCTGAAACTTTCCTATGTATCCGAACGCGGTCAAGCGAACATGAATCCAGAACAAATATCAACCAGCAGGTTTCGGTGAGAAAATTGTGGTTAAAAAGTCGCCACTTACCGGATATCAGCTGAGCTTGTGTCGTCCATAGCTGCCGTTGACACCCGTGGACGTACACCTCCAACTATCAGGTACTATTAAACTCACTAAAACACTAGCAACATAATAGAAATATAAGGGATTTCCCAGAATTATCCTAGTAAATGTGTTTAAAAACATCGGAATACGTCCCAATGCTATCGCGTTTTTGTTTCTTTCTACGCCGTCGCTATCAATATCCTCAAACACGAATCTTTCATCCTCGCTCAAATTAATGGGGAAATTGTCGTTTTCTCGGTCCGAATCACTATTTTTGTTGGAAGTTCCCGTTAAAATCAATGTGAATATGTGACGAGCCCCCAGACTTGCGACGAAATCGTCTGCGACTTCCCGTAAAGGCGAGGCTTTTTCAGGAAGTACCAAAAGTGGCGAACTTTATCGTCGATTTTCTCTACTAAATCCATCCATCCATCCATTTTCTACCGCTTGTTCCCTTTTAGGGGTCGCGGGGGGGGCGCTGGCGCCTATCTCAGCTACAATCGGGCGGAAGGCGGGGTACACCCTGGACAAGTCGCCACCTCATCGCAGGGCCAACACAAATAGACAGACAACATTCACACTCACATTCACACACTAGGGACCATTTAGTGTTGCCAATCAACCTATCCCCAGGTGCATGTCTTTGGAAGTGGGAGGGGCCTATCCCCAGGTGCATGTCTTTGGAGGTGGGAGGGGCCTATCCCCAAGTGCATGTCTTTGGAGGTGGGAGGGGCCTATCCCCAGGTGCATGTCTTTGGAGGTGGGAGGGGCCTATCCCCAGGTGCATGTCTCTGGAGGTGGGAGGGGCCTATCCCCAGGTGCATGTCTTTGGAGGTGGGAGGGGCCTATCCCCAGGTGCATGTCTTTGAAGGTGGGAGGGGCCTATCCCCAGGTGCATGTCTTTGGAGGTGGGAGGGGCCTATCCCCAGGTGCATGTCTTTGGAGGTGGGAGGGGCCTATCCCCAAGTGCATGTCTTTGGAGGTGGGAGGGGCCTATCCCCAGGTGCATGTCTTTGGAAGTGGGAGGAAGCCGGAGTACCCGGAGGGAACCCACGCATTCACGGGGAGAACATGCAAACTCCACACAGAAAGATCCCGAGCCTGGATTTGAACCCAGGACTGCAGGAACTTCGTATTGTGAGGCAGACGCACTAACCCCTCTGCCACCGTGAAGCCTCTACTAAATCCTTTCAGTAAAAATATGGCAATATCGCGAAATGATCAAGTATGACATAGAATGGACCTGCTATCCCCGTTTAAATAAGAAAATCTCATTTCAGTAGGCCTTTAAAAAGGGCCACACACACATATACTACTCTCATAACAAAGTGTTTAAAAACCAGTATGCAAGTTGGACAAATGAGATGCCAAATCCAACCCCTTTCATGTGGTATTGGACAGAAAGGAGGACTTTTTTCTCCTCCATTTGAAAACGCGGACGTTATCAGCACCACTGTCTAATTCCAATCAATGCGAGTCATCAGAATCAGGTAATAAATACACCAACTTATATTCTTGTTTTCATGAAAGAAATGAATCTATATGTGTTAAACATGCTTGTATTATCATTAAACACCATTAACTTGTTAACAAAAATGTCTCTTTCGTAAATAAATAAATATGAATGAGGTAGACCTCTTCGACTTGGTCAATTGAAAAGTAGCTCGCCCGCAGAAAAAGTGCGAGCACCCCTGTGTTAGATTATCATGACCACAAGGTTTATCGGATTTCAATTCAGACAATAGATTCTCAATTTCCAATACGTTAGTGACTGAGAATTCAAATTTACATTATTTGTCCTGCATGATATTATTTTTAATAAGTGACTCAGATAGAATACCATTTAAAGGGGAACATTATCACCAAACCTATGCAAGCGTCAATATATACCTTGATGGTGCAGAAAAAAGACCGTATATTTTTTTAATCGATTTCCGAACTCTAAATGGGTGAATTTTGGCAGATTAAACGCCTTTCTGTTTATCGGTCTTTTAGCGATGACGTCAGAACGTGACGTCGCCGAGGTAATACAGCCGGCATTTTCATTTTCAACACATTACAAACACCGGGTCTCAGCTCTGTTATTTTCCGTTTTTTCGACTATTTTTTGGAACTTTGGAGACATCATGCCTCGTCGGTGTGTTGTCGGAGGGTGTAACAACACTAACAGGGAGGGATTCAAGTTGCACCACTGGCCCGAAGATGTGAAAGTGTCTACCGCCAGACCCCCATTGAATGTACCAAAGTGTCTCCACATTTTACCGGCGATGACAGACATGGCACAGAGATGTATGGATAACCTGCAGATGCATTTGCAACGATAAAGTCAACAAAATCCCAAAGGTGAGTTTTGTTGATGTTGACTTATATGTTAATCAGACATATTTGGTCGCGGCGTGACTGCCAGCTAATCGATGCTAACATGCTACGCTAATCGATGCTAAAGCAGACATGGCACAGAGATGTATGGATAACCTGCAGATGCATTTGCAACGATAAAGTCAACAAAATCACAAAGGTGAGTTTTGTTGATGTTGACTTATATGTTAATCAGACATATTTGGTCGCGGCGTGACTGCCAGCTAATCGATGCTAACATGCTACGCTAATCGATGCTAAAGCAGACATGGCACAGAGATGTATGGATAACCTGCAGATGCATTTGCAACTATAAAGTCAACTAAATCACAAAGGTGAGTTTTGTTGATGTTGACTGCCAGCTAATCGATGCTAACGTGCTACGCTAATCAATGCTAACATGCTATTTACCGGCGGTGCTAAAGCAGACATGGCACAGAGATGTATGGATAACCTGCAGATGCATTTGTAACGATAAAGTCAACGAAATCACAAAGGTGAGTTTTGTTGATGTTGACTTATGTGCTAATCAGACATATTTGGTCGCAGCGTGACTGCCAGCTAATCGATGCTAACATGCTACGCTAATCGATGCTAACATGCTACGCTAATCAACGCTAACATGCTATTTACCGGCGGTGCTAAAGCAGACATGGCACAGAGATGTATGGATAACCTGCAGATGCATTTGCAACTATAAAGTCAACTAAATCACAAAGGTGAGTTTTGTTGATGTTGACTGCCAGCTAATCGATGCTAACATGCTACGCTAATCGATGCTAACATGCTATTTACCGGCGGTGCTAAAGCAGACATGGCACAAAGATGTATGAATAACCTGCAGATGCATTTGCAACTATATTACGTTTACTTCCACCCACATTTAATGCGAAACAAACACTTACCAATCGAAGGATTTAAGTTGCTCCAGTGTCACGAGATGCGAAAGTCCCGATCGTTTGGTCCGCACATTTTACCGGCGATGCTAACGCAGCTATTCGGCCATGCTATGGCTATGAATAGCGTCAATAGCTTCAGTTTCTTCTTCAATACTTTCATACTCCAACCATCCGTTTCAATACATGCGTAATCTGTTGAATCGCTTAGGTCGCTGAAATCCGAGTCTGAATCCGAGCTAATGTCGCTATATCTTGCTGTGGTATTTGCCGTTGTTTGTTTACATTGGCAGCACTGTATGACGTCACAGGGAAATGGATAGTCGCATCGCAAATAGCGAAAATCAAGCACTTTATAGCTTTTTTTTAGGGATATTCGGGGACCGGTAAAATTTAGAAAAAAACTTCAAAAAATACCACAGGCCACTGGGAACTGATTTTTATTGTTTTTAACCCTTTTGAAATTGTGATAATGTTCCCCTTTAAAGGCAGCATGCCATTTCTTATAGTAATCAACTTTACTTATGAAATAGTTGTTGAAATAATCAGCCATTTTTTTGGGCTTGGTGTTAAAGCTTACACCTGGTTCAATAAATGCTGGTGTTTTCCCCATTTTCTCTCTACCCACGATTTGATTGAGACTACTCCAAAGTTTTTTGCCATCATGTTTAACTTCTTCAATTCTAGATTGGTAGTACACCCTTTTTTTCCTGTTTATTTTATTTGGTCACTTTGTTTCTTAAAGAGAGATATGCTAGCTAGTCCTCTGAGCTACCTGGATCTACTGCAACTCTTTTCCATTTATCTCTATCTTTCATCGAGTGTCTCAGGTCAGAGTCAAGCCAAGGGGCTTTGACAGATCTGACGGTGAGCTTCTTGATGGCTGCATGCTTATCACAGACAGAAGAAAATGACTTCATGAATTCATGCAGAGCTGCTTCACTATGCTTTGACTCAAATACATTATATGTTATGTACGTCTTCAATAAAAGGCATTATCACAGAAATGTTTGTAGAGTCTCTTACATGTAATTGTAGGTCCGGCTTTGGGGAATTTGACTTTTCTTGCCATTGCAATCATGTTATGATCACTAAATCCAATTGGCACCGAAACAACCTTTGAGCATTTATCTACTGAATTAGTAAAAAGATGATCAATGCAAGTTGAAGACAATACACCTGAATAGTTCATATTTATTCTGGTTGGTAGATTTATCATTTGAGCTAGGTTACATACAGTACCGTGTCATTAAAGGGAAACATTATCACAATTTTAAAAGGGTTAAAACCAATAAAAATCAGTTCCCAGTGGCTTATTTTATTTTTTTGAAGTATTTTTCAAAATTGTACCCGTCCCGGAATATCCATTAAAAAAAAGCTTTAAAGTGCCTTATTTTCGCTATCTGCCAAGACACTGTCCATTTTCCTGTGACGTCAATACAAACAAAGTGGCGGTTGCCACAGCAAGATATAGCGACATTAGCTCGGATTCAGACTCGGATTTCAGCGGCTTAAAGGGTAACATTATCACAATTTCAAAAGGGTTAAAAACAATAAAAATCAGTTCCCAGTGGCTTGTTGTATTTTTTGAAGTTTTTTTCAAAATTTTACCGGTCCCGGAATATCCCTAAATTATTTTCGCTATCTTCGAAACCACTATCCATTTCCCTGTGACGTCATACAGCGCTGCCAATACAAACAACATGGCGGTTACCACAGCAAGATATAGCGACATTAGCTCGGATTCAGACTCGGATTTCAGCGGCTTAAGCGATTCAACAGATTACGCATGTATTGAAACAGATGGTCGGAGTATGGAGGCAGATAGCGAAAACGAAATTGAAGAAGAAATCGAAGCTATTGAGCGAATAGCTATTGACGCTATTCGGCCATAGCGTGGGTGTACCTAATGAAGTGGCCCATAGCATGGCTGCCTTATTAGCATCGCCGGTAAAATGTGCGGACCAAACGATCAGGACTTTCGCATCTTGTGACACTGGAGCAACTTAAATCCGTCGATTGGTAAGTGTTTGTTTCGCATTAAATGTGGGTATCTAGTTTTAAATGTACATACAGCTAGCGTAAATAGCATGTTAGCATCGATTAGCGTAGCATGTTAGCATCGATTAGCTGGCAGTCATGCCGTGACCAAATATGTCTGATTAGCACATAAGTCAACAACATCAACAAAACTCACCTTTGTGATTTCGTTGACTTAATCGTTGCAAATGCATCTGCAGGTTATCCATACATCTCTGTGCCATGTCTGTCTTAGCATCGCCGGTCAAATGTGAAGACACTCTGGTACATTCAATGGGGGTCTGGCGGCAGATTTCTTGCCAATGGTGCAACTTGAATCCCTCCGTTAGTGTTGTTACACCCTCCGACGAGGCATGATGTCTCCAAGGTTCCAAAAAAGTTAAAAAAAACGGAAAATAACAGAGCTGAGACCCTGTGTTTGTAATGTGAAAATGAAAATGGCGGGTGTGTTACCTCGGTGACGTCACGTTCTGACGTCATCGCTAAAAGACCGATAAACAGAAAGGCGTTTAATTTGCCAAAATTCACCCATTTAGAGTTCGGAAATCGGTTAAAAAAACACATGGTCTTTTTTTCTGCAACATCAAGGTATATATTGACGCTTGCATAGGTTTGGTGATAATGTTCCCCTTTAAAGTGCCTTATTTTCGCTATCTGCCAAGACACTGTCCATTTCCCTGTGACGTCATACAGCGCTGCCAATACAAACAACATGGCGGTTACCACAGCAAGATATAGCGACATTAGCTCGGATTCAGACTCGGATTTCAGCGGCTTAAGCGATTCAACAGATTATGCTTGTATTGAAACAGATGGTCGGAGTATGGAGGCAGATAGCGAAAACGAAATTGAAGAAGAAATCGAAGCTATTGAGCGAATAGCTATTGACGCTATTCGGCCATAGTGTGGGTGTACCTAATGAAGTGGCCCATAGCATGGCGGCCTTATTAGCATCGCCGGTAAAATGTGCGGACCAAACGATCAGGACTTTCGCATCTTGTGACACTGGAGCAACTTAAATCCATCGATTGGTAAGTGTTTGTTTCGCATTAAATGTGGGTATCTAGTTTGAAATGTACATACAGCTAGCGTAAATAGCATGTTAGCATCGATCAGCGTAGCATGTTAGCATCAATTAGCTGGCAGTCATGCCGTGACCAAATATGTCTGATTAGCACATAAGTCAACAACATCAACAAAACTCACCTTTGTGATTTTGTTGACTTAATCGTTGCAAATGCATCTGCAGGTTATCCATACATCTCTGTGCCATGTCTGTCTTAGCATCGCCGGTCAAATGTGAAGACACTCTGGTACATTCAATGGGGGTCTGGCGGCAGATTTCTTGCCAGTGGTGCAACTTGAATCCCTCCCTGTTAGTGTTGTTACACCCTCCGACGAGGCATGATGTCTCCAAGGTTCCAAAAAATAGTCGAAAAAACGGAAAATAACAGAGCTGAGACCTGTGTGTGTAATGTGTAGAAAATGAAAATGGCGGCTGTATTACCTCAGTGACATCACGTTCTGACGTCATCGCTAAAAGACCGATAAACAGAAAGGCGTTTGTTTAATTTGCCAAAATTCACCCATTTAGAGTTCGGAAATCGGTTAAAAAAATACATGGTCTTTTTTCTGCAACATCAAGGTATATATTGACGCTTGCATAGGTTTGGTGATAATGTTCCCCTTTAAGCGATTCAACAGATTACGCATGTATTGAAACGGATGGTCGGAGTATGGAGGCAGATAGCGAAAAAAAGAAATTGAAGAAGAAACTGAAGCTATTGAGCGAATAGCTATTGACGCTATTCGACCATGTTTGCCTTAGCATCGCCGGTAAAATGCGCAGACCAACGATCGGAAGTTTCGCATCTTGTGACACTGGATCAACTTAAATCTGTCGATTGGTAAGTGTTTGTTGGCATTAAATGTGGGTGGAAGGAAACGCTGGATGCAAGTATAGTTTCAAATGTGCATACAGCCAGCCTAAATAGCATGTTAGCATATATATTAAAAAAATGGGTATTTCCGTCCGTCATTCTGTCGTACATTTTTTTTCCTTTTACGGAAGGTTTTTTGTAGAGAATAAATTATGAAAAAACACTTAATTGAACGGTTTAAAAGAGGAGAAAACAGGAAAAAAATGAAAATTGAATTTAGAAACATAGTTTATTTTCAATTTCGACTCTTTAAAATTCAAAATTCAACCAAAAAAAAGAAGCGAAAAAGAGCTAAATCGAATCTTTTTGAAAAAAATACAAAAATAATTTATTTAACATCATTAGTAATTTTTCCTGATTAAGATTAATTTTAGAATTTTGATGACATGTTTTAAATAGGTTAAAATCCAATCTGCGCCTTGTTAGAATATATAACAAATTGGACCAAGCTATATTTCTAACAAAGACGAATCATTATTTCTTCTAGATTTTCCAGAACAAAAATTTTAAAATAAATTCTAAAGACTTGGAAATAAGATATAAATTTGATTCTAAAGATTTTCTAGATTTGCCAGAGAATTTTTTATTTTTTTATTTTAATCATAATAAGTTTGAGGATATATTTCACAAATATTCTCCGTTGAAAAAACAGAAGCTAAAATAAAGAATTACATTAAAATGTATTTATTATTCTTTACAATAAAGAAACTAAATTTACTTGAACATTGATTTAAATTGTTAGGAAAGAAGAGGAAGGAATTTAAAAGGTAAAAAAGGTATATGTGTTTAAAAATCCTAACATCATTTTTAAGGTTGTAGTTTTTTCTCTAAAATTGTCTTTCTGAATGTTATAAGAAGTAAAGAAAAAAAATGAATTTATTTAAACAAGTGAAGACTAAGTCTTTAAAATATTTTCTTGGATTTTCAAATTCTATTTGAGTTTTGTCTCTCTTAGAAATAAAAATGTCGAGCAAAGCGAGACCAGTTTGATAGTAAATAAATAAAATGTAAAAAATAGAGGCAGCTCACTGGTAAGTGCTGCTATTTGAGCTATTTTTAGAACAGGCCATCGGACAACTCATTTGGTCCTTACGGGCGACCTGGTGCCCGCGGGCCCCGCGTTGGTGACCCCTGATGTAGATCATTTTAAAACATTCCATCCATCTATCTTCTTCCGCTTATCCGAGGTCAGGTCGCGGGGGCAGCAGCCTAAGCAGGGAAACCCAGACTTCCCTCTCCCCAGCCACTTCGTCTAGCTCTTCCCGGGGGATCCCGAGGCGTTCCCAGGCCAGCCGGGAGACATAGTCTTCCCGACGTGTCCTGGGTCTTCCCCGTGGCCTCCTACCGGTTGGACGTGCCCTAAACACCTCCCTAGGGAGGCGTTTGGGTGGCATCCTGACCAGATGCCCGAACCACCTCATCTGGCTCCTCTCGATGTGGAGGAGCAGCGGCTTTACTTTGAGTTCCTCCCGGATGGCAGAGCTTCTCACCCTATCTCTAAGGGAGAACCCCGCCACACGGCGGAGGAAACTCATCTGGGCCGCTTGTACCCGTGATCTTATCCTTTCGGTCATGACCCAAAGCTCATGACCATAGGTGAGGATGGGAACGTAGATCGACCGGTAAATTGAGAGCTTTGCCTTCCGGCTCAGCTCCTTCTTCACCACAACGGATCGGTACAACGTCCGCATTACTGAAGACGCCGCACCGATCCGCCTGTCGATCTCACCATCAGCTCTTCCCCCACTCGTGAACAAGACTCCTAGGTACTTGAACTCCTCCACTTGGGGCACTTTAAAACATTATTTTACTCAAATCAATTACCTTGTTTTTCCAAACAACAGATGTTCAAGTGGGCAATTTTGAGTCCTCTTTTGGGAAGTTTGATAGACATTTAAAGTTAGTAAGGATTTGCAGAATAGAACCCTAAAAACACAAAAAAATATATAGACCAGCAAACCACAGTAGCGCCTGAAGGATGAAAGGTGTGTGATATCATGGCTTACCTGCAGTGATTTCTCCACATTCTCTCAACCTTTTGATGATATTACGGAGCGTAGATGCTGAAATCCCTAAATTTCTAGTTGAGAAATGTTGTTCTTCAACAATTTGCTCAGGCATTTGTTGACAAAGTGGTGACCCTCGCCTTGTCCTTCTTTGTGAATGAGTGAACATTTGCTTTTATAGCCAATCATGGCACCCACCTGTTCCCAATTAAGCCCGTTCACCTGTGGGATGTTCCAAATAAGTCTTTGATGAGCATTCCTCCACTTTCATTCCAAATGAGCTAATATTTTCCCCCCCAAAAAAAGTTTGTCAGTGTTAAGATGAAATATCTTGTCTCTGCAGTCCATTCAATTGAATTTAAAGGCCTACTGAAATGAGATGTTCTTATTTAAAAGAGGATAGCAGGTCCATTCTATGTGTCATACTTGATCATTTCGCGATATTGCCATATTTTAACTGAAAGGATTTAGTAGAGAACATCCACGATAAAGTTGGCAACTTTCGGTGCTAAGAGAAAAGCCCTGCCTCTACCGGAATTCGCAGACGATGACGTCACATGTTTGATGGCTCCTCGTACATTCACATTGTTTTTAATGGGAGCCTCCAACAAAAAGTGCTATTCGGACCGAGAAAACGACAATTTCCCCATTAATTTGAGCGAGGATGAAAGATTCGTGTTTGAGGATATTGATAGCGACCGACGAGAAAAAAAATAAAATAAAAACAAGTTAAGAAAAAAAACCGCGATTGCAATCGCGTTACATTGAGACGGATTCATATGTTTTTAGACACATTTACTAGGATAATTCAGGGAAATCCCTTATCTTTCAATTGCAGGGGTCGGGAACCTTTTTGGCTTTGAGAGCCAAAAATCCAAATATTTTAAAAATGTATTTCCGTAAGAGCCATATAATTTTTTTTAACACTGAACACAACTAAATGCGTGCATTTTTAAGTAAGACCACCATTACTAGAATATAATAGGTCTCGTATTCTTTGTAATAACGTTGATATTCTGAAGCTAACTGTGGAGGGGCGTGGCCTGCGGGCCTGCAGCGAAACGGGTGTGCCAGGACCGGCCTTGAAATCAGCGACAGGTGCGTAGATGGCCCACCTGGGCCTTGTTATCTAATCATCTGTCGCTCTGTTACAAGCAGCAGCCGGGAGGAGAGACGGGGTTGGAGATGGAGCCAGAATGAAAGAGAACAAGAAAATTGCTGGAAAGAACCTGAGAGAATTATTGAAAAATAAAAAAATATCGTAACCCTGAAACGGGCTTTCATGTCGGTGCTTGGTGGTCTGAAGAACCCCCAGGAGGGCAAGCCCTAAAAAAAAACAATAATAAATAAATCGTGCAATTTCTTGAACAAGTGCGGTAGAAAAAAGTTTGGATGGATTCAAATGCATGAGCATGTTTAATATTTTGAACGTTATTTTTAACATTTTGATTACAAGTGGAATTATTCATTACTTATCGTGTTAAGCAGTGTCAGCTCAGATTTATCCAAGAGCCAGATGCAGTCATCAAAAGAGCCACATCTGGCTCTAGGGCCATAGGTTCCCTACCCCTGTTCTATTGTGTTGCTAGTGTTTTAGTGAGTTTAACAGTACCTGATAGTCGGAAGTGTACGTCCACGGCCGAGTGTTGACGCGCAGTGTCTCAGGGAAGTCGACGGCAGCTGCACAAGCTCAGCTGATATCCAGTAAGAGGCGACTTTTTAACCACAATTTTCTCACCGAAACCTGCTGGTTGACATTCGGTTGGGATCCATGTCCGCTGTGATCCATAGTAAAGTTTCACCTCCGTGAATTTCAAAAAATCACAGTGTGTTTGTGTGGCTAACGCACTGGTTCTTAAAGGGGAACATTATCACCAGACCTATGTAAGCGTCAATATATACCTTGATGGTGCAGAAAAAAGACCTTTTTTTTTTTTTTTTACCCATTTCCGAACTCTAAATGGGTGAATTTTGGCGAATTAAACGCCTTTCTGTTCATCGCTCTTTTTGCGATGACGTCAGAACGTGACGTCACCGAGGTAATACAGCCGCCATTTTCATTTTCACATTACAAACACCGGGTCTCAGCTCTGTTATTTTCCGTTTTTTCGACTATTTTTTGGAACTTTGGAGACATCATGCCTCGTGGGTGTGTTGTCGGAGGGTGTAAGAACACTAACAGGGAGGGATTCAAGTTGCACCACTGGCAAGAAATCTGCGTTCAAAGGACTCCGGCTTATTAGTGATTCCCAAAGCCCAAAAAAAGTCTGCGGGTTATAGAGCTTTTTCATTTCGGGCTCCAGTACTCTGGAATGCCCTCCCGGTAACAGTTCGAGATGCCACCTCAGTAGAAGCATTTAAGTCTCACCATAAAACTCATTTGTATACTCTAGCCTTTAAATAGACTCCCTTTTTAGACCAGTTGATCTGCCGTTTCTTTTCTTTTTCTCCTATGTCCCACTCTCCCTTGTGGAGGGGGTCCGGTCCGATCCGGTGGCCATGTACTGCTCGCCTGTGTATCGGCTGGGGACATCTCTGCGCTGCTGATCCGCCTCCGCTTGGGATGGTTTCCTGCTGGCTCCGCTGTGAACGGGACTCTCGCTCCTGTGTTGGATCCATTATGGATTGAACTTTCACAGTATCATGTTAGAGCCACTCGACATCCATTGCTTTCCTCCTCTCCAAGGTTCTCATAGTCATCATTGTCACCGATGTCCCACTGGGTGTGAGTTTTCCTTGCCCTTATGTGGGCCTACCGAGGATGTCGTAGTGGTTTGTGCAGCCCTTTGAGACACTAGTGATTTAGGGCTATATAAGTAAACATTGATTGATTGATTGATGTGTAGCAAATCACCTCTTTTTTTCCCTCACTCACATCAACTTATTGTATATATTTTTTTTACTTATAATAAACAATGCCAAAACTCATTAACAGACATACCTTTTTCATAGGAACAAAAAGAAAAGGGCATCACATACAGTCCACATTATCTCTCTCCACTACAGAATAAAGAAAAAGGAAAAGAACACACACACATTAATGGCACAGCAGCACACAAGATGTCCACACAGACGCAGCAGAGTATCCCCGACCTGTGCACAAACTCACGAGGCCAGGAAACCCCGCAGCAACACTCCAAGCAACATTTGTAAGTTTTACAATATAACTAAAACAATTCACACTTACTAATCTGTCCCATGTCTGTAAGAGGGTGTTCATGCATATTTGTAGTGACGCTTGCGTTATCTAATATGCTAACACATTTATGAGCACCAGTGTTATTAACTTACAATAGCATTATTTTTGTATTGTTTCAGTTTCACAAATTCCTCGGTAAATTCACCAAAACGTCACCGCAGAGCTATTAGGTCTGTTTAGCTGATTGGAGAGCTAGATCCCGCCGCTAGTGGGTCTGTTTTGTCTGATCACCCCTTTTACTGCCCTGTCACAGGCACCATTTGGAAACAATTATGTATGTAAATAAACATTTACAAAATCAAAAAAAAAAAAAAAAAACCCCGCAGCAACTGCTGCTAGCATTAAGCTAATCCACACATCATTTGAAGTGAAGTGAATTATATTTATATAGCGCTTTTCTCAAGTGACTCAAAGCACTTTACATAGTGACACCCAATATCTAAGTTACATTTAAACCAGTGTGGGTGCCACTGGGAGCAGGTGGGTAAAGTGTCTTGCCCAAGGACACAACGGCAGTGACCAGGATGGCACAAGCGGGAATCGAACCTGCAACCCTCAAGTTGCTGGCATGGCCACTCTACCAACCGAGCTATGCCGCCCCACAAATAGCAAATAAGTACGTTTTTTACAACACTTTAATAAAACAAAAATTCGGGAATTCAACCCGCATGCTTAACAGCATGCCACAAAACAGTGTTCACTTTAAAAAATACTTTAAAAGTGACAAGCAAAAAGTTTAGAAAAAAAATAAAAGGAGAGAGACATAAACATGACTTACCAGCTGCAGGAGTCAATGCTCACTGAAGCTGGTCACACAAGTGCAACGCCAAAATCACCCCCCCGGGAAACAAAAAGGTATGTAATAGAAAACAATCGTGATCGTGAGATCGACAGGCGGATCGGTGCGGCGTCTTCAGTAATGCGGACGTTGTACCGATCCGTTGTGGTGAAGAAGGAGCTGAGCCGGAAGGCAAAGCTCTCAATTTACCGGTCGATCTACGTTCCCATCCTCACCTATGGTCATGAGCTTTGGGTCATGACCGAAAGGATAAGATCACGGGTACAAGCGGCCCAAATGAGTTTCCTCCGCCGGGTGGCGGGTCTCTCCCTTAGAGATAGGGTGAGAAACTCTGCCATCCGGGAGGAACTCAAAGTAAAGCCGCTGCTCCTTCACATGGAGAGGAGCCAGATGAGGTGGTTCGGGCATCTGGTCAGGATGCCACCCGAACGCCTCCCTAGGGATGTGTTTAGGGCACGTCCAGCTGGTAGGAGGCCACGGGGAAGACCCAGGACACGTTGGAAAGACTATGTCTCCCGGCTGGCCTGGGAACGCCTCGGGATCCCCCGGGAAGAGCTAGACGAAGTGGCTGGAGATAGGGAAGTCTGGGCTTCCCTGCTTAGGCTGCTGCCCCCGCGACCCGACCTCGGATAAGCGGAAGATGATGGATGGATGGATGGATGGATGGATAGAAAACAATAGGGCGGAACCTATTTACAATGACAGACACTTTTGGGGAAGTTCACAACAGAAAATGACGTGAAATAAAATGATGTGAAATAAAATGCTGTGAATAAATGACCAAAAATTTAAAATAAGATAAAATAAAATTTATCTCGGCTACATATAGGATAATTCGGATGTGTCTATACTTCCGTGGCGGAGGCTCCGTAAAACCCCTGAGGCCGACTCACCGAACCCCTAGGGTCCGATCGAACCCAGGTTAAGAACCACTGGGCTAAAGGCTAAAGCTTCCCAACTCCGTCTTTCTACTGTGACTTCTCCAATATTAATTGAACAAATTGCAAAAGATTCAGCAACACAGATGTTCAAAATACTGTGTAATTATGCGGTTAAAGCAGACGACTTTTAGCTGTGTGTGTGTGCAGCGCTCATACTTCCTAAAAACCCGTGACGTCTTGCGTACACGTCATCATTACACGACGTTTTCAAGAAAAAACTCCCGGGAAATTTAAAATTGTAATTTATTAAACTAAAGCGGCCGTATTGGCATGTGTTGCAATGTTAATATTTCATCATTGATATATCAATCAATCAATCAATGTTTACTTATATAGCCCTAAATCACTAGTGTCTCAAAGGGCTGCACAAACCACCACGACATCCTCGGTAGGCCCACATAAGGGCAAGGAAAACTCACACCCAGAACCTTAGAGAGGAGGAAAGCAATGGATGTCGAGCGGGTCTAACATGATACTGTGAAAGTTCAATCCATAATGGATCCAACACAGTCGCGAGAGTCCAGTCCAAAGCGGATCCAACACAGCAGCGAGAGTCCCGTTCACAGCGGAGCCAGCAGGAAACCATCCCAAGCGGAGGCGGATCAGCAGCGCAGAGATGTCCCCAGCCGATACACAGGCAAGCAGTACATGGCCACCGGATCGGACTGGACCCCCTCCACAGGGGAGAGTGGGACATAGAAGAAAAAGAAAAGAAAAGAAACAGCAGATCAACTGGTCTAAAAAGGGAGTCTATTTAAAGGCTAGAGTATACAAATGAGTTTTAAGGTGAGACTTAAATGCTTCTACTGAGGTGGCATCTCGAACGTGGTGGGTAGTAGTGGCTTTCTGTAGGCCTTTAACGTCCTGAACTGCGACGCAAGTATGTCTATAAGCGGGACCTCTTCCAATGTAATCACGCCTTTTCTCTGATTGTGCGCAAGACAAAGGTGAAATGCATTCCTAGCACAAAGATGATCATAAAGAATAACAAAACAAGTCCATTGATTTTCACGGAGATGTCAATCGATGGCGCTTGCTTGATGGCATCAGAGGAGGAGAAAGTGTCACATCTCGGGGCCGGCAGATTGAGCAGCATCCAGGGGCTTAGTGGCAAACACAATCGAGTAGAGTAAACACAGCCAGGGAGGCAGCCCCAGCACGGATCGATAGCCGCAGTCTGGGATTGATTAATTACCCTGAGAAACATGATCAGAACAAGATTTATCACCCAATCTGTGCTGCTGAAATGTGGACCTTCACAATAAAAGTATTCTTCAATTGGCTGCTTTTCCAATACCTTTTATTTCCAATACTTGGGCCGAGCCAAGCTGGTACCAAAGGACACGTTGTGAATGCTGCGCTCGCTTAACCAAAGGAGATATACACACATATATATAGATGTATGTATATATGTATATGTACAGTGGGGCAAACAAGTATTTAGTCAGCCACTGATTGTGCAAGTTCTCCCACTTAAAATGATGACAGAGGTCTGTAATTTTCATCATAGGTACACTTCAACTGTGAGAGACGGAATGTGAAGAAAAAAAAATCCAGGAATTCACATTGTACGAATTTTAAAGAATTTATTAGTAAAATATGGTGGAAAATAAGTATTTGGTCAACCATTCAAAGCTCTCACTGATGGAAGGAGGTTTTGGCTCAAAATATCACGATACATGGCCCCATTCATTCTTTCCTTAACACGGATCAATCGTCCTGTCCCCATAGCATAAAAACAGCCCCAAAGCATGATGTTTCCACCCCTATGCTTCACAGTAGGTGTGGTGTTCTTGGGATGCAACTCAGTATTCTTCTTCTTCCAAACACGACGAGTTGAGTTTATACCAAAACGTTCTATTTTGGTTTCATCTGACCACATGACATTCTCCCAATCCTCTGCTGTATCATCCATGTATCCATTTTGGTGTGAACTCAACTCGTCATGTTTGGAGGAAGAAGAATACTGAGTTGCATCCCAAGAACACCATACCTACTGTGAAGCATGGGGGTGGAAACATCATGCTTTGGGGCTGTTTTTCTGCTAAGGGGACAGGACGATTGATCCGTGTTAAGGAAAGAATGAACGAGGCCATGTATCGTGAGATTTTGAGCCAAAACCTCCTTCCATCAGTGAGAGCTTTGAATGGTTGACCAAATACTTATTTTCCACCATATTTTACAGATAAATTCTTTAAAATTCCTACAATGTGAATTCCTGGATTTTTTTTTCACATTCTGTCTCTCACAGTTGAAGTGTACCTATGATGAAAATTACAGACCTCTGTCATCATTTTAAGTGGGAGAACTTGCACAATCGCTGGCTGACTAAATACTTTTTTGCCCCACTGTATATGTATATATATATATATATATATATTTTTTTTTTTTTATCAATTAATTTAATCCCTATTATAGCCAATTCTAACGTATGTTAAAATCAATATAATTAAATAAATGTTAAGAAATAAAAAAAATAACGTTTTTGTCCTATTAGACATACCGTATTTCCTTGAATTGCCGCCGGGGCGCTAATTAATTTAAAACCTCGTCTCACTCCTGCGCTTACCAAAGGCATGTGGTAAAAGTAAGCATGCGCTAAATATTTTAAAACCTCTCCTCATTCCGACACTTACCAAAGGCATGCAGTAAAAAATTGAGTGTGACGTAAGGATACCATCATGAAAAGCGCATTTAATATAAAAAAAAAAACGTTATTATGGTTATTATTTTAAAAACCGAAGGCTTGGAATAACCTGCAATGGAATATTCAACTTCAAACCCTTGTTACATGAAATGAGTTTAAAGCTTCTGTGAAAGGATTGCAGTCTACCTTGTCTGTATGCACATGTGTCATATGAGCAAGTTTTATGTTGTAAATGTGAAGTTTTATGTGTTGTTTACTGTTTTTAATGCAACCTTGCTGCTGCCTTCTTGGCCAGGTCTGCCTTGGAAAAGAGATCTTTGACCTCAATGGGATTTTACCTGCTTAAATAAAGGCTAAAAAAAAAAATAATTAAAAAAAATGGTGTTACCTTTACTTGAAAATGAAATCCATGCCAGCTCCTTCTGATCAAAAGCATTGATAACTTGTTTATAGAAGTCTTCCTTGTCTTTCTTCAGTTTTAAAAGATCTTCCTTTATTACCTCCTGCTTCGATTGAAAGTCCAGTTTAGAAAACTGCTATCAGACTGCTGCTATCAGTTAGCTCGGGTGCGGGCGACGACAGAATTATCCTCGGACAACTCCCCCTCCCGTTCTGCTCCGTGGGTGATCTCTTTATCCCACCGCTGCCAACATGATGTGTTATTGTTTAAATAATACACTGGGTATTTAGGACTTGAACATGCTTTATTTCAGCCCGGTTGTTTACATAGCCAGCATAGGTCCGTCGTGCAACCGCCGCGTCATATCCGTCCCAGCACAATTTACGTCACTCATTGTCACTTCTTCTTCAGCCGAATAGTCGCAAGAAGGATCACTAGCGCCCTCTACCACCAGGGGGCGGGAGTCATTTAATGACTCATATTTGACACACGCAGCTACTGTATTGTGACGGTCTCACGCCGTCATCATGCGGGTTCCCAGGACCACCAAGGAAGGACATGGCTTGAGCAGTTTGACTTTGTTTATTTTTCAATAAAACCTCAGTCCAGGTCGCTCTTCCGCTCCTCCTCTCCACTCGCTCGCCGCCATCTTGGGCCGGGCTTCAGCGTGCCCTGCCTGTCTGTCGGACCGTCGGCTCCACCTCTCCACAGATACATTAATAAAACTGCTGCTTACTCTTCTTTTTAGCATACCGTTATTCATTAGCTTGGACCTTAAATCCTACTGAATAGCTCTTCATTTTCTACCCGTTATGCGATTTCAAATTACCGGTATTGAAATCAGCCTCCATTTTGAAAATGATGACAGGGGAAGTGTCACTGGTGACGTGACGAGTTTGACCCGGCGGTAATACTAAGCATTCGCTAATTATTTTGCGAAGAGAGTTCGACCCGGCAGGCGCATACTATATGCCCGGCGGCAATTCAAGGAAATACGGTATATTTAATATTCAAATTGTTGCATTTAAACCTACAGAGCAACATTACAGAGCAGCGTTCAACGCCTTGACTTGCTCAGCACACACACGGGAAATGAGGGCGTGTTCTAAGCAGGAAGTGGAGGGAAATAAATGAGTTAATTGGTTGATGTCCCCTTCATGCTCCCAGGAACTTTAGTCCAAATTCCAGGTGTGCTTTAAACAAGTGTGACTGTTGGGTCTCATGCATCTTTAGTCAGATTGCCGACACATCAACCAATCAGCAAGCAGCAATGGAGCACAGTCACACACACACACACACACACACACACACACACACACACACACACACACACACACACACACACACACACACACACACACACACACACACACACACACACACACACACACACACACACACACACACACACACACACACACACACACACACACACACACACACACACACACGAGGAGGCGGCCATAAGACAGACATCCACATGACAGCCCCGTCTCTTTTCTTCCTGCTCCTCACACACTAATGATGACCTTTGGCTGGGAGGTCACTCAAACAGGGAGGAGGAGGGGAGGAGGAAGAGGAGGAGGAAGAGGAGGTCTGGCATGACGTGCTGAGGGTCTTCACCGTCACAGACAAGGAAAAAGTCAGCATAATTAGGATTCTGGAAGCTCTTTGTCAACTTTAATTGAAGCTGACAGCTGCTGTGGAGCTGAAGAGCAGTCCTTCAAACTAGGTGAATCACTACAATACTGCAGTGCAGTCTGTCAATCACACACACTCCGACACTATCTTCAAACTACGTGAATCACTACAATACTGCAGTGCAGTCTGTCAATCACACACACTCCGACACTATCTTCAAACTACGTGAATCACTACAATACCGCAGTGCAGTCTGTCAATCACACACACTCCGACACTACCTTCAAACTACGTGAATCACTACAATACTGCAGTGCAGTCTGTCAATCACACACACTCCGACACTACCTTCAAACTAGGTGAATCACTACAATACTGCAGTGCAGTCTGTCAATCACACACACTCCGACACTATCTTCAAACTACGTGAATCACTACAATAATGCAGTGCAGTCTGTCAATCACACACACTCCGACACTACCTTCAGACTAGGTGAATCACTACAATACTGCAGTGCAGTCTGTCAATCACACACACTCCGACACTACCTTCAAACTACGTGAATCACTACAATACTGCAGTGCAGTCTGTCAATCACACACACTCCGACACTACCTTCAAACTACGTGAATCACTACAATACTGCAGTGCAGTCTGTCAATCACACACACTCCGACACTACCTTCAAACTAGGTGAATCACTACAATACCGCAGTGCAGTCTGTCAATCACACACACTCCCAACACTACCTTCAGACTACGTGAATCACTACAATACTGCAGTGCATTCTGTCAATCACACACACTCCGACACTACCTTCAGACTAGGTGAATCACTACAATACTGCAGTGCAGTCTGTCAATCACACACACTCCGACACTACCTTCAAACTACGTGAATCACTACAATACCGCAGTGCAGTCTGTCAATCACACACACTCCGACACTACCTTCAAACTACGTGAATCAATACAATACCGCAGTGCAGTCTGTCAATCACACACACTCCCAACACTACCTTCAAACTAGGTGAATCACTACAATACCGCAGTGCAGTCTGTCAATCACACACACTCCGACACTACCTTCAAACTATGTGAATCACTACAATACTGCAGTGCAGTCTGTCAATCACACACACTCCCAACACTATCTTCAAACTAGGTGAATCACTACAATACTGCAGTGCAGTCTGTCAATCACACACACTCCGACACTATCTTCAAACTAGGTGAATCACTACAATACTGCAGTGCAGTCTGTCAATCACACACACTCCGACACTACCTTCAAACTAGGTGAATCACTACAATACCGCAGTGCAGTCTGTCAATCACACACACTCCGACACTATCTTCAGACTACGTGAATCACTACAATAATGCAGTGCAGTCTGTCAATCACACACACTCCGACACTATCTTCAAACTAGGTGAATCACTACAATACTGCAGTGCAGTCTGTCAATCACACACACTCCGACACTATCTTCAAACTACGTGAATCACTACAATACCGCAGGGCAGTCTGTCAATCACACACACTCTGACACTACCTTCAAACTAGGTGAATCACTACAATACTGCAGTGCAGTCTGTCAATCACACACACTTGTCTTTGCAAAGTGCAGGGTGTGCAAGACACATGCATGATTGATTAGTTATCAGTTGTGTTATTTTAATGACACGTAGCAATATAAGACTTGTAGTTTCTCACACCTGAGGGCAAACTGCATGATTAAAGCTACAATATGGAAGAGTGTGACCTTAAAGTAAAAGCTTGAAATCATGTCAGTGGTGCATTATTAGTCTTTATTATTATCATTATTAGTCTTTATTGTTATTATCATTATTAGTCTTTACTATTATTATCATGATTAGTCTTTATTATTATTATAATTTTTAGTCTTTATTGTTATTATCATTATTAGTCATTATTATTATCATTATTAGTCTTTATTATTATCATTATTAGTCTTTATTATTATCATCATTATTAGTCGTTATTATTATAATTATTAGTCTTTATTATTATTATCATTATTAGTCTTTGTTATCATTATTAGTTTTTACTATTATTATCATTATTAGTCTTTATTATCATTATTAGTCTTTATTGTTATTATCATTATTAGTCTTTATTATTATCATTATTAGTCTTTATTATTATCATTATTAGTCTTTACTATTATTATCATTAGTCTTTATTATTATCATTATTAGTCTTTACTATTATCATCATTATTAGTCTTTATTATTATCATCATTATTAGTCGTTATTATTATCCTTATTAGTCTTTATTATTATTATCATTAATAGTCTTTATTATTATCATTATTAGTTTTTACTATTATCATTATTAGTCTTTATTATCATTATTAGTGTTTATTGTTATTATCATTATTAGTCTTTATTATTATTATCATTATTAGTATTTATTATTATCATTATTAGTCTTTATTATTATTATCATTATTAGTCTTTATTATTATCATTATTAGTCTTTACCAGTATTATCATTATTTGTCTTTATTATTATCATTATTAGTCCTTATTATTATCATTATTATTATTATTGTTATTAGTAATTATTATCATTATTAGTCTTTATTATTATCATTATTAGTCTTTATTATTATCATTATTAGTCTTTACTAGTATTATCATTATTAGTCTTTATTATCATTATTAGTCTTTATCATTATTATCATTATTAGTCTTTATTATCATCATTATTGGTCTTTACTACTATTATCATTATTAGTCTTTATTATTATCATCATTATTAGTCGTTATTATAATCATTATTAGTCATTATTATTATTATAATCATTAGTACTCTTTATTATTATTCTTTACTATTATTATCATTATTAGTCTTTATTATATTATTATTAGTCTTTTTTGTTATTACCATTATTAGTCTTTATTATTATCATTATTAGTCTTTATTATTATAATTACTAGTCTTTACTATTATTATCATTTAGTCTTTATTATTATTATCTTAATTATTCGGTATCATTATTAGTCATTATTATTGTTATCATTATTAGTCTTTATTATTATCATTATTAGTCTTTATTATTATCATTATTAGTCTTTACCAGTATTATCATTATTTGTCTTTATTATTATCATTATTAGTCCTTATTATTATCATTATTATTATTATCGTTATTAGTAATTATTATCATTATTAGTCTTTATTATTATCATTATTAGTCTTTACTAGTATTATCATTATTAGTCTTTATTATCATTATTAGTCTTTATTATCATCATTATTGGTCTTTACTACTATTATCATTATTAGTCTTTATTATTATCATCATTATTAGTCGTTATTATAATCATTATTAGTCATTATTATTATTATAATCATTAGTACTCTTTATTATTATTCTTTACTATTATTATCATTATTAGTCTTTATTATATTATTATTAGTCTTTTTTGTTATTACCATTATTAGTCTTTATTATTATCATTATTAGTCTTTATTATTATAATTACTAGTCTTTACTATTATTATCATTTAGTCTTTATTATTATTATCTTTATTATTCAGTATCATTATTAGTCATTATTATTGTTATCATTATTAGTCTTTATTATTATCATTATTAGTCTTTACTATTATTATCATTATTAGTCTTTATTATTATTATTATCATGATTAATCTTTATTGTTATTATCATTATAAGTCTTTATTATTATCATTATTAGTTTTTATTATCATTATTAGTCTTTAATATTATTATCATTATTAGTCTTTACTATTATTATTATTAGTCTTTATTATTATCATTATTAGTCTTTATTATTATTATTATTCTTTATTATTATCATTATTAGTCTTTATTATTATTATTCTTTATTATTATCATTATTAGTCTATTATTATTATCATTATTAGTCCTTATTATAATCAGTATTAGTCTTCATTATTATTATTAGTCTTTACTATTATCATTATTGTTCTTTATTATTATTATCCTGATTAATTTTCATTGTTATTATCATTATAAGTCTTTATTATTATCATTATTAGTCTTTATTATTATCATTATTAGTCTTTACTATTATTATCATTTAGTTTTCATTATTATTATCATTATTAGTCATTATTATTATCATTATTAGTCTTTATTATTATTAGTCTTTATTATTATCATTATTAGTCTTTACTATTATTAGTCTTCATTAGTCCTTATTATAATTATCATTATTAGTCCTTATTATTATTATCATTATTAGTCCTTATTATTATCATTATTAGTCTTTACTATTATTATCATTATTAGTCTTTATTATTATTATCAATATTAGTCCTTATTATTATCGGTATTAGTCTTTATTATTATTATCATTATTAGTCTTTACTATTATCATTATTTGTCTTTATTATTATCATCATTATTAGTCATTATTATCATTATTAGTCTTTATTATTATTATCATTATTAGTCTTTATCATTATCATTATTAGTCTTTACTAGTATTGTCATTATTAGTCTTTATTATTATCATTATTAGTCCTTATTGTTATTATCGTTATTAAATAAATAAATAAATGATAAATGGGTTGTACTTGTATAGCGCTTTTCTACCTTCAAGGTACTCAAAGCGCTTTGACACTACTTCCACATTTACCCATTCACACACACATTCACACACTGATGGAGGGAGCTGCCATGCAAGGCGCCAACCAGCACCCATCAGGAGCAAGGGTGAAGTGTCTTGCTCAGGACACAACGGACGTGACGAGGTTGGTACTAGGTGGGATTTGAACCAGGGACCCTCGGGTTGCGCACGGCAACTCTCCCACTGCGCCACGCCGTCATTATTATCATTATTAGTCTTTATTATTATTATCATTATTAGTCTTTATTATTATCATTATTAGTCTTTACTAGTATTACCATTATTAGTCTGTATTATTATCATTATCAGTCTTTATTGTTATTATCATGATTAGTCTTTATTGTTTTTATCATTATAAGTCTTTATTATCACCATTATTAGTCTTTATAATTATTATCATTATTAGTCTTTATTGTTATCATTATTAGTCTTTACTATTATTATCATTAGTCTTTACTATTATTATCATTATTAGTCTTTATTATTATCATCATTATTAGTTGTTATTATTATCATGAATAGTGCTATATAAATATAATTCACTTCACTTTATTATTATTATCA